>NW_020799130.1:3312100-3334463 GCF_003259725.1 Athene cunicularia
AAATGGGAAGCTCAGTGTCTGCTTTTGTCTGTTGCACAGTCTGTCTCGACTGGTTATGGGTGCAATATAGAAAAAAAAATCTGAAGTTCCTGAGTGAATGTTCAGAGTATTTTGCGATGTAGCTAATCACTTTGCAAACAGTGTATGGGGTCTTGGTTCTGCCTGTGCACTGTTAGTCAGCGAAGCTCTTGAGGTAGAGCTAGTGGAAAGACTCCTTGACCAAAAAAGAAATCTCTGCCAAGTGCCTGCGGCTGAAGGGCGGTAACTGTATGACCTGCGTACAAAGGATTGTAGCAGCCAGACTTAAGATGAAACAAAGGTATGGATTAAAGCTTGAGAAACAAACCTGTGAAGCAGGAGAAACTGTTTGCCTTCATGCTCAAAATCTTATGTTTGAATCTTATTAAATTGTGATCAGTAACAAAATAGGATGGGCACAGCATGGGGAGGAGTGCGCACATGGTTAGGTTTCAGTTATGAATAACTATATAGGGCTGTTTGTCACCAGCAGATTGCTTTGTTTTATTCAAAAACTCAGCGTATTAGTCTGCTTTAGCTTGTATTTTCATAGTCTGTGAAAACGTATGTGCGGAATTAGGATACTTAGGTTAAAAAAAATGCGTTACAGTGCTGAAACCGAGGTGAATAATCTGTTTCTTGGTCTCACATAATGAGTAGCTTCAGCAGCTTTTCCATTACAGTGCTGGTGGGCTGCCTGTGGTCTCTGTTAAACTCAGCGTAAATATTTTTCAAGACCTTCCTCTGAGAGCTGATTAGGAGAAACAAGTGATGTATCTGATTTCCTTTAGTTTCCTCACATGCTCATATGTTTTATTAATGAGGGAGGCCCACTTCCATTGTCTAACAAGAATATTTTTATATGCCCTAGTGGCATTTTAGAGTAGTGAAGACTGCATTGTACTGAACATGCAGGCAGAAACTCGAGTGTTGTGATCTGAATACAGCTGCTTGTAATGGCTGCAATTTAACTGATCATGTGTGGATTTTTATTGTACACAGAAAGTGTGGAGGGCCTGACTTGGACAAATAGAACCACTCACCAGTGGAAATCACAGGACAGAGCTTACCAAACTACTTGTGGATTTTCTCTAAGACGGTGTACAAAGGAGCTGGGGATAGAAGCTGCTCAGAGCTCAGCCCGTGGTGTTCTAGAGGGCAGTCGGTGACTGCGTTCTCCTTGTCATAGCAAGGTGAAGACACAGATGATCAACAAGTTCAGTGTTAAAGAAACACTCGACAAAGAAGAAATTCATAGTTGTATATCTGCTGGCATGAGATGGGTTATAGTAGATGTAGGTAACCATTAAGGAAGGTGCTCTCCAACTGGGTAACGTGTGTACGCTTGCAAATTAATTAGACCTTGGATTTCTGGCAGCCCTCAAATGAGATGTCATTGCGAAATTGGGCACCTGTTTTGAAAATTAGATAGTGTCTGCTATCTGTTTACCTGTGAATTGTACTGTCAGCAAGGAAAAAGCTGTGATTTCACATTTAATAAATACCTTACCCTAAAACGCTCCCAATGATTGTACCAGAAGCTTGTCTACATTTTTGTATATCTGAATTAAACACAAATTTGGCAGGTGAATTATTTGTCTTCCGGGATCTAGGTCTGTTTTGTGCAGTCAAATGTTGGGGCCCGTGGCAGGCAAGGGATGTGTGCGTCTGCATCTCTAGCAGCAGGCTTGGTGCGAGCTCAGGGCTGGGTGAGAAAAGTATGATTTGTCGGAATTGCACACACTCAGGTCTGCCTTTGTCTTGTGGTTTCTCATTGCCCGTGTTATCCTTACGTAAGCTTTGGTGTGTCATTCTGGGGTAGTATAGCTGCTGCATATTGGTTTATAATGAACCATCCTGTGATCTTGTTTGTCATAATTGTTTTGTTGTTTTTTTTTTTAGCAACTACAATATAACTAAAAAGGAATGTTGATATAAGGAAATAACAGGACTAGAGACATGCAACATTTCTTCTCAGAGATCGTCTTCTCAGGGGCAGGCTTGTCACTTGATAATCTTATTAGATAAGTCTCCTCCTTATGTACCAGGTCATCCTTTGGAGGTTTTGGTGTAATAACCTCAGCACCTGAGAACTTTCTCAGTCCCCCTTTGACACACATCTGGTATGGATAGCAAAATTTCATGGGTGTCTTAATTCTTGTGAGCAAATGCTGGAGTGTTGTGAGGGATTTATAAACTGAGGTGTAGCCATCTTAATACATCCTGTGCTAGTTGTTATATATCAGGCCTTCCCCTTGTTTGGCCAGCAAACTGTAATCCTTAAAATTTTGCTTGTGAAAGTTGTCATAGCCAGAAACCTTGTCTTTTGGTTTGACTGATTGCTAATGCAGAAACTGGTGCACCTGGTACAATATTGTTTAAAATACAGAGATAATCTCAAGTGTAATTGTAACTTTAGTTTTGCGAAACACTGGAAAGTAAGCTTAAAAACTCCTAGCAATCATTTTCAAAGGGATTACACAGATGAGTTATCTTTTCTTGGATCAGAAATTGCTCTGAATACACTGAAGCAGTAATGGGTTTATCCACTGGCATCTATCCTCCTCTTTCCAATGATTAACGCCTAGACAGCTCAGATTGTCCAGAGAGCTTGTGTTTTACTTTGCAGTTGAAAGATATGTGAAACTCATGCACTTTTCTTCCTTTCCCCACAAAGTGGTCTCAGAACTGGTCAAGTTGCTGCATTTCAAGTCACTGCCCTTCCCAGCCACTGGTCTGCCTGCTGGGCTTGGACCGTCATCTCCCGGCGTGCTTCTGAGGCAGTTGCTCCATGCTGCATGCAGGTGGTCTATGCCCTGGCTGCGTTCTCTGAGCATAGATACTGCTATAAAAGACAAATCTGCCCTCGGTTTTCCCAGATGGGAAATGGCTCAGGCTGTGCCTTTGAAGGCTTGAAGGGGAAAGAGAAGCCCGTGGATCAGAGCACGTGCTGTGGGACGTACTTTAGGGTCTGGAACCTATCAAAAGTGAGGGGTAAATGCCCATCAAGGCTCTGAGCAGGCTGAGTCTCATTCCTGATGCTTTTTTTGTGTCGGTCTGTGACTGTGTGTACGTGCAGCGAGGAACTCCCAGAAGCAGGGAAGAGCATACATAACACTAAAGTTCTCCTGAAAATATTTGAAGAGAAAGAGAATCCTCTTCAAAGAGATGTGTTATCTGTACATAAAGATAGTTGATTGTTGGGAAATAGCGTGTAGATATCGGGAATACTTACGTAAACTCTGTTTCAGTTGGGAAGTGGGTGGGAGGGTCTGATAATCTTTCAGTGGGCAGCACTGTGTGACGACGGTATTGGCATCCTATGTAGTTAGTAATCATCACCCTCACTGCCTGAAGTGACTCAGTCTCGCTGTCTAGTCTCCCACTGGTTATCCTGACCTAATCTTGTGAAGGGAAGAGTTCTTTATCTGGAGAGTATTACTGTCTTTTACTGTCAGTAGGATGAGCAGAGAAGTCGTTGGTTCTGTAGCGGAAGTTGTGGATTTTTGAAGGCTGTGTTGTCACAAAAATCTGTGTTTGGAAGAATCTAGTTGGATAATTCATTGAACTTCTAGCTAAATAGTAATCTGTGTGCTTTGCAAAGTGACTTTTGTACTCCGAAGCTGCAAGTTTGATTTTTAAAAGTGTACATTAATTAAAAGGCACAAAAAGAACCCTGGGCTGTCCTTATTTTCTCATCAATGTCAGCATCTTCAGATTCTCTTTTAAATGAGACATTATTGTGATGTGACTAACAAGACCTACACACTTTTATAACGGTGCCTAACTGTTATATTCCAAGTTCTATTCCAAGTTCTGGCTGGGCCAGAGGTACCACTTAGAAATCCCCAAGAACTACTTTTAAGACTGGATAACTGTACTGGGCAGTAATTGGATTTGTTGTCCTTTTTTTTTTTTTTAATAGATGTTATCTTTTGTCCAGGAACTGATAACTGAGCAGTGCAATTCTACAGAACCTTAACTGGACAGCATGGAAGAAAGTAAGATGGTTTTGTCTGCCAGGTAGACACTTAGTTCGTCTAAGATAACAAACTTTAATTCAGATGGTGGTTGGCTGCAAGTTGGCCATCCAGGAAAAATAATGTATATCTCTACTTGTTATCCATCTAATTTGATTTTTATCTTCCAAATTCTTTGTAAATAACCTATAACAAAGAACTCACTGTCCTAATCAGGTGGTGGTGGTGGGGTTTTTTTGCATATTTTTCACTTCAGAATGATATAGTTTTACTATTAAAATAGAAGCTAGCTATTCATTCTGTGCTCATTTGTTTTATGAGGAGTTTGTGAACATTTTAACAGTTTAAACACTGAACCCCGAAATCATGTTTCAATAGGGCTTTGACTTCAGGATCTTTAAATCCTTTATTTAGAATATTTTCCTAAAAAAAGATAATTTTAAAAAACTTGTTTTGAGCTGTTTTGTTTTTTTTTTTAATTCAGGTCAAACGTGCATTTATGGCACAATCTGACTTTGGGCTCTGAATGCTGTGTTTGTTTATGCTGAAGTGAAAAACCTAAACTGAACCGCTATTAATGACAAATGTCTTTGTGTGTGAGTTCTCTGAGAGTTCAAACTTATTCCTTGTATTGTTGGCTAGACAAAGGGCAAGGAGCTTTTACACGAGGAAAGGAAATGACTTAGTTCTGTACACTGAATATCCATATTAGGTATAAACTAAATATAGGAGTGTAATCCAGGAGTGAAGTCATATCTCTGTATTTTCATGAGAAGAGCTAATGAGATTAGTCAGTGCTACTGGATCAGCTTCAGAGTTTTTTGGCTCTGTTAAGGCATTACTATTTTGGCTAGAGTTTGACGGTCTGTACTTCGGAGAGCTGCCTTTCTTAAATAAAGGAAATAGTTTTTTACGTGGTTTTGTCTAAAAATAAAATCAAAGCAAGCATATTTCTGTAGTCTTTCAGAGTGATGCATTAGCTGCCCTAGTGAGACACGCTGTACTGGAGTTTGATGCGGTAAGGCAAAATGTCCCAGAGGAGGAAGTTCGACTCTGCAGCTGAAGAACTGGGATACGTCTCCCCAGGGAGGTGGAATGCAGTTATAGGGGTGCCTTTTAATAACTGAGTTACATGCTGCTTGTGTTGGAACCAGAAGCAACAGAGAGCAAGCCTTCCACGAAACCTTTGTCCTCTAACTGCTCTAAAATAAAAATTCCAACACCACTTTCCATCTAAGATCATGGTTTTTCCTTGCCAGAGCTTTTGAATATGCTGCTAACGGGGGGTACAGGTTCAAAGCCTGCAGCTCTCTTTCACTGAGTTTTGAGAATTTGAGCGATTTCTTTGTTTGTTGGCACATTCTTCTGTGGACATTGCTGTTTACATTCTGATTTGGAGGCAGTTGTGGTTTTAGCTGTATTCCTTATTTGATCAGAATTTTGAAGCTCCCAGGGGGCTGCTTTTGGGGAGCGTTTTGACATGAGACTCACTGGGGCACTTGCTGTGGGCTCTCCTGCTCCTGGTAGGGTTCCAAATCAGCCTGGTGGCTTGGGTGACCTGGCTGTTGGTGGAGAGGGAGCAGTGCCCAGGGTGAAGTTGGAGCAGCTCTTCGTGGTTCCTCTCTGCTAATCTGTCCAACTCATAGCTCATCGTAGCTCTGTAAATCGGGTTATAAAATGCCATAAATGGAGTTCTTCATTTTTCTGTCCTGCAGAAGTGATGCATGTTCAAAGGTTTATTTGAAGAACTCTTAAATGCCAAAGATAAAAACGATACTTGATCTTCAGAGCCCTGGTGACAAGGTTTGCAGTTCTTTCCTGTAATTTTTATAGATGCTTCATTATTCTGGGGGGTGGTGGTGGTGTGGTGTGGTTTGGAAATAGGTCTCTGGGGCTGTAGCCAAAGCACACATTGTACTTTGTTAACGAATTTAGTAAGTGTTGGGGGAGAGAAACATTGTCACATACAATGCCTATTCCAAGTTCATGTGCTAGGTGCCCCAAGGCAAGTTTCAAGCACTATAAAAGAAACCCTTAGTACTGCTTCTAGTTTCCTACCAGAATGTTGCAAGAAATGCGTTCAAGCTGTTACATGGCAAATTTTTAGTCAGTTTGGCCCTCTGTCTTGTGAAGGTTTGTTAGAACTGAACCACTCTGTTAAAGGTACTGCGGCTGGAGGGAGAGGGACGGAAGAGATGAGATGCCAGGCTTCTGCTGTTAACGAACAACTTCAGTTGTCCTGTATCAGGCGAGGAGGGTCGCGTGGCTGTCCACAATTATCCCAAGTTTTTGTATTCATAGCATTAAGCTAATTTCACTGAAGAAAATAGTGGTTAGTATTTAATGCAGATTTCAATTCTGACTCTTCATCTGATTCTCCCAAAGGATGAACATGGGATAATTTCTTTTCTCCAAAGAACTAGAAGTGCTTAATTAATTTCTACCGAATTGCGAAGTGATTTTTTTAATACATCATGAAGATCCCGTAGCTTTTTTTCCAAAAGCTCTACATGAAAATGCACGGCGATGAACAAGAGTTGTGGGAAGGTCTACAAGATAAGTCTGCTAATTATTTTGTTAAGAATAGCATCATCAGGCTAAGAATAGCATCCACCTAAAATGGTCAGTTGCTGTTACAGACCAGTGTCTGACACAGTGGGGGCTTATCACAAAGGTAATGATTTAAGAGGCTACTTGAATGGGCTGATAAACATTCCTTTCCCTGGTTTAATAGCCACATCTCAAGAGAATGCAGGGAGGTCGGTTAATTTTTTATTTTTTTTTTGAGTTTACAGGAATTTCAGCTGAGGTGGAAGGTGAATTGATTACAAATTGTGCAAAGATTATAGAGCTTGTCAAGAGGCAGTAGTTAACTAAGGCTGCTTTTTCCCTGGGTGGGGTTGGTGTCAGCATACAGAAGATGTAGACTAATCATCTTGCAGTGAATTCCAGGTATAAGCACTGCCTTATGCTTTTTGTTTTCTATTTTTCCTCTGTTTTTCTAAAGGGTAGATAGCAGTGATTATCTAAATTGTTCTATAGAACTAAAATTATGGGGTATGTGGTGGTTGTGATTTGTGAGTTTAAGTCTAACTTGGTGCGGTGTTACCAAGCTTTTCGAAGTTCCCTCATAAAGGTCAAATAAAGGGGCTACACTAGTCATCAGTGCATTTCGTGTGAAGATAAGGGTGTGATACAGGTGCTCTAAGCTTAATTTGGAGTTTTCTGAGGTCAGCTGTCTTCAGTTTGGAAATTAATATATATATATATATATATATATATACACACACTTTTCCTGAAAGACATTTTCTTATTTCTAGGTGGCAAGTAGTGAAGGATTTGCCTATCTTTTAACTTCCTTTATGGAAAAAGTTACCTTCTGAGTTCATAAGCATTTGAAAGGTATTGGGGAAACCTACGGTGAAGCTTAGTTAATATGACATTGGAGAAGTAGTTTACACAGACAAGGCGTGCTGCAGTGGTAGCGCCCTTCTTGCAGGGCTCATCTACTGACAACACACAGCGTGAGGAACAAAGGTGAATTTGAAGAAATAGCTAAATAAAGTGCCAAACTGCTGACCTTTGGGGTGGCGAGAAGGATGTTGGGTGTTTTATTTAGAATCTCCTTAACATTGTGAAAGAATTGCAGGAGTTCGCTTGCTTGTCAGAGACCTTTAATAATGTGATTAAATCTTCTTGCTACAAGCTTGTTTTGTTCTTAGACTCAATCTTTAGTGACTTTTAAACTTACGTTAGCAGTAAATGAGTAGGATAGGTTTCAAAATACATTAGGCAGCTTTGTTAAAAAGCTGTGCTGTGCTATCAGCTGGAATACCCATGACCTGTGCCCTGACACAATACCAGCTGGCTGGACACTTGCCTTTGCTCCTGTCTCTTTCTAAGAGGTTGACGTGGATCTTTAAATCTGCAAGAATTTTTTATATCTATTAAGAATAACTTTTAAAGGAGAGAGACTTGGTTCATAAACGTGACAATTGTCAGCTGTACTGAGCTCTCAGAACTGAAGGAACTTAATTAGTACGTTAGATACTGAACAGCCTTGCCCAATGTGATTTCTAACATAAACATGAGGTCAAGACAAATGTCATCTCTGAGCCTAGCAGTACTATCTTGGGGAAGCATTTAAAGTCGTCTTTATTCTATCCTTTTTGTGTGTGGATTTTTAAATGTTTGGTTTTTCTCTTTTATGAGGTGCTCCAGACTTTTCAGCTGGGATCCACATCACAGTTCTTGGACACCTCTGCCTGCGTGGCTGTGGGCTAGTAACATCCTGCTAGGCAAGGTGTGTGTTTAGTCCCTGCTCCCCTGAATAAGAAATCTGGTTTGCAGGCCTTTTTCATTCACCTTTCACGTGGATGTGGTGATAGCAGCTCTCACTAGCTAATTATTAAAGCAAGAGGATGTTTTTGCAATGGACGTTTATGCTTGAACACCCATTGGTATGTCTGGTGGGAGAAGGGAACAAACACGCTGGAAGGAGTTGTCCGAGGCTGGGTTTGTTCTGGCATACCTGTTTTACTGACATGTGTGACTAATAAAAAGCCTGAGATTTCATTTACTTTCATTAGTTTGTCTATCCTTACAATACTGTTCATTACGTTTTCTGTTAAATGTCTTTTTTTCAGTACTCCATTTTATACTTACCAGGATAGCTGAATTTGAAAGAAAACTATCTTATAGCAGCATGTGTCAAGAATGTGTAGACAATCTTTCAATATTTAAGGTCAGAGTAACGTTTATTTGCTCACTTTCAGTGCTATTAAGACAATGAAAATGAGTATTTAAAGTTCCTGTGTGTCACAGGCAGTGTCTGCTGCTGCCACTAGCTGTAGGTTTCCATTAACAGTAATAAAATATTTGACATATATTGAAACATGGCATGAGGGCCCTTCTAGTATTCTGAATCTTTTGCAGGATGAAATTGTCTTTCCAGTTCTGTTTTTTTGTTGGGTGTTTTTTTTTTTTTTTTTTCCTAGTTCTGACCTTCCTTGTCTTTCGCTATTGTGGCAGAGAACTTCTTTAGGCTGTCGGGAATAAGAGCCTTATTTATTATAATATGTCACACTTGTGTGTTGCAATGCCCTGTTAAGTATTGGTCGGCCTAGTGGCATAAGGACACCCCACGGAAACAAAATCTCTCACGTGGAAGCTGGCACTAGCCGTCCCCTGCCCTAGAGAGGTGAGATCAGAGGTGAGCTGACAAGTTGGAAGTTCCCTTTCCTCTTGTCATCCCTCGAACTAAATCTGGTTGAACCAGATTTAATTAGCATCAGAGGTCAGGGCTTGACTTTAGCTTGCTCCCTGACCCGTTCCTCCCATAAAAACCCAAACCAACTCCCTTCTCACACTGACACATCTGAAAGGGTGAATGAACTGAACTCTCTGTGTGGCAGACAACACCTTTTCAGTCCTGATCTCTGCAGCTTGTTACCTTGTCACCTCCTCTCTCCTTTTGAATGATGCTTCGTTGATACTGAGACGTTGGGACCCTTTAAGATAGATTTTTAGCTTGCAGGGTGAATGCTTACAGCTAACATCCATGAAGCTCATCCATCTCCTGCCTGAACAGAAACACAAAACAATCAGTAGAGAGGCACCATCCAGAGGAGGCGTTTGGTTGGTGTTGCATCCAATACTGTTACAGTCCTTTCATGGATGTAATTCTCTACATCTTATCTGAAAACACAGCTCAGTAAACAGCATGGAATTCTGTTTATTCGGTTTGGCAAGATAAAGGTCTGAGCAGACACTGTGAGGATCTAGACTGATATTGCCAGACCATTCGCAGTATTCCTGTGTGGAACGTGAAACCACTCCTTTCTGTGTTCTCTTATCTGAGGACTTTTGAATTGTGCATGTTTTTCACTTGAATCACTTTGCTAGCTTACCTTGAACCATTTCCGTTCAAAACGGTGATCCATATAGGATTATTATTAAATTACTCCTTTTTGGAATAAGTTTACTGTTCGTGAAACGTGCAAGAGTGATTGTTATCTGCTGTTTTGAGGTAGTGGGTATGCATCACGCTGTTTTTCTCATGTACTTTTCCAAGCAGATTTTTTTTTTCTATTAGAACTGAGATAATGTTTCAAGATTGCTGAGTTCAAAATTTGAACATCTGATTATTTATTTTTTTTTTTCCCCCAATCTGTTTATTTGTTGGAACATTAATCTAGGCTTTGCAGATTTCTTATTCAGGGAAGTGGGGACCTCCTTGGTGATATAATCAAATAGCCCCAGTAGTTGTCTTTGGCAAAAGGCATTCTGTGAGATGTTTCTGAAATGCATTTTTTTTCCTCATTCATCCAGACTTTATTTTTTCCTGCTTCTGGTATGTCAAATCTGGGTGATATTCCCTTGATTGTTTTGGATAAATTAGGAAATGGTCTTCTAGTGTTCTGCCCTTTTCTTTTGTTTTATTTACGGAGGCAGAGATTGAACTGTATTACATTTCTCATCAGATGCACTTTGACTTTACTACGATTTCTGCAGTCATTTGATCCGGTTTGGGAAATGTGTAGTGTACTGCTTTTAACTGGTTGCTGTTTGAAAGAATTTTGCAGGCTTCTGTGACCAAAGATTTCTAGAATTCTCTTTTACTCTTGAGTCTTTAAGATCTATACTATATAAAAAAGGGCTTTGTGTCCCGTTAAGTGTTCCTTTGCGTGTCTATTTTTCTAGTTGGTCTCTCAGTAAACTTCAGCACTACCTTGGTAAAGTAAATACAAGCAGATTCTTGTGTTAGGAGTCAAGTTAATTTTTATGCAGCTGTAAAGACAAACATTTCACAATTAAAATGGATTTGTTTTTCTTCCCTTAGCTTGTTTAGCCTTTTAAACAGATGTATGATTTACTCTCTGGGTTTTTTGGGAAAAACAATCTCATTTGAATGAAATCACTGCTTCAGGGGAAGAGAAAGGGAGGAGGTGGCTTCCGCATTGGCTGGATCAGCTAAACTCAATCTTCCAGACAGTGGGATAAGTAGATTTTTTTTTTTCTTTTTCAAGTAGCTGGCAGTCTTGCATGGGCTGAGCTACTTGGCATTGGGAGTTGCCAGTAGTTTTACTGTGGCTATGATAAACCAGCTTGACTTCTCAGTGAGCGTACTGATTTGTTTTACTGCCTTGTAGCTCTTTAACTCTCATTTGAACTTCCTTTCTTATTTAGGTTTCTTTAAAAAGTAGCCCTGTTAGTTTTTCATGTAATGCTGTCAGGTGAGTATTGTGGCGTATGTATGCCCAGCTCTTTCTCCGTGTCACATCTTACAATTAATGGGGTCCATTCTGCCACCTTTTCAGAATTTTTTTTATTTACAGTCTGTTTGTGGTGGATAACACAACTTTCTTCGAGGCAGCTGGATATCTTTAGTTTTTTCTTACTGTGATAAATCCTCTATGGCAGCTGTTAGCTTTTCACACTGCTTGATGGCATTTCTAGCATGGCAAGAGTTGGCCATGGGTCATGGTCAAGTTAAACAGTGTGTTTGGCAGGGTGTTTTCCCTGATGGTAAGTTAAAGCCAGGCTCTTCAGAGCTAGTTCTCAACCGGTATAATCCCTAAGCAAAACACAAGTGAAAATACCATGTTTCCTTGCTGTGTGTGGTGTTGCACTTTTTTCTGTCTGGTCCTAATCCACACAAGTGAAAACCTGTCATTCAGTGAAACGTGAATGTGTGATGATGTTATTGAGTACATGTCCTTCGGTGGATAATGGTAGCTTGATTCCGTAGTGATGACTGAAAATTAGCCCTAATTGTAGGACGGCTGGCATTATTTAGTAATAAAGATTTTCAGGCTGGTTTTAAAAGAATTTAATAACTCTAAAGCTTCTGGGTATAGAATGAGTATAATCTTGTTGAATGAACAGATAATCTAGGCTGATGTTAGTACAGAGAAGGCAACATTTAATATTTTCTTTACTTTGATGGTGATGAGGATTAAACACTGAAGATATCCTGGAATATCATGGCCTGAATTCAAAGACAAGGCAATGACAGGTTTCCGGCTTCTAATAGTGGGCTTAAGCAACAACTATTACATGATTAACCCCCTGCATGACTAGTCATGTAGAATTTCAGAATATACTTGCAACATTTAAAGGTTTAATTTACAGTTTACTGCCAGCACAGCTCTATTCAGTGGGGAAAATCGGCGTCAGAACCAACTCTCACAGAAACGTCTACCAAACTCTTCTCCCACTGGAAAAAATTCTTGTGTGATTGAAAGAGAATAATGTGTTGCCTTGCCAGCATGGTGTTGCTCTTGGTGCCTGGTTGTAGCAGATCTGTGCTGTAGCTCTCCGCGTATCAAACACCAGAATATAGAAAACGGGCCTCTCGGGCAAACAGTTACATAGCAGAATTCCTTGGCTCAGGAGCACCGAAGCCAAAAGTTTCTTGGCATTCTGACTGCATTCCTTTTCCAGTATGTGCTCAGAATAACTTGGGACTTTTTGGAGCAGAAGTGGGACAAACGTTTCAATGTAGACATAAAAGTCTATGCTCAGTTTAGCCATTCAGCTGCAGCTTTGAAAATGCCTTAGGTCTTGTTCAAAGCACTGTGTGTTAGTGGGATATGATCCTTTTTTTCTGATTCAAATAATCCAAAAAGCCTGTCTTGCTTAAACAAAAGCAGATGCTATTGGTTGGTTGTTCATTTTTTACGCTTGTGTTGGGAGAGAAGAAAAGCTTCGGTGCAAGTTGGCATTACAGTGTAAATGCATTTGACCTTTTTTGGTCGTCATTGGTCGCTTTGGTTTTGGCTTAGGAAAGTGGACCTTAATGAAAGGCTCAGTTCAGAGCTATGCCTTAAATTTGAAACAATTTTTTGTTCATTTCTTACTTGAAGGTAGCTTTGCTTTGCGTTCCTGATGGGCTAAGATTTTTTTTTTTTGTAGTACAATAAATGAGACTGCCTTCTGAATTTAAATTTAGTTTATTTCAGTTGTAATTTTAAAATCTTCCAATAGAAATAATAAAGCTCCACGGTGGAATTCTATGAAAGAAGGCATGGGGTTTAATCCAATGCCCTAACTTTCTTGCAGACTGTATTGTTGTAGCTGCTAAGTGCCAAAGTCTGTCTGATATAAAAATGTTTAGCGTCTCAGTCATTAATATAAATTTTTTTTTTCCTGTACCCTTGGAAATTTGTTTTGCTGATGGAGAGCCACTGCTTTTCCCTGTCGCATTGACAGGTATCAAAATCTGGGCAGCCAAAGACTTAGTTGATGTTCTAACTAACTCTGAGTTCAGGAAAAGCCCTGAAGTTTTGTAATAACAAATTGTCATATTTGGTTCCATCTGCAAAAAAGAGTTTTTGTGCATAGGGTAACCATTTTGCTTTTTCATTTGATGCTATCACCAGAAATATTTTAGTTCTCGGCTTCTGAGTAACTTCTTTTCTATATCTGGTGATGGATCGTAAATCTTTAAAGCTCTTAGCCCTCTGCAATCAGTTTGTTAAAGTCATGTTTTGCAACTTGCAGATTGACCAAGTGACTTGTAAAAACTAGTCCTTTGCTTATTGTCCATTAGGATGCTATTCTTGGATTTTTTTCAAATAATTGGTTTGAAATTAGAGGAGCTGATTAGTGATTATTTAATTTAACAATCTCTTCGGGAAACACCTCGGTTGCACTAGTTGATGTTGCAGCGCTGTAGCTAAGCCTGTGGACTGCACTTGGTGCTGAGGATCAGCTGTATGTTGATGGCAGGCAGCTCCATCCCAGTGATCCTTCCTGTGCTTACATGCCTTTATTTTTGCTTAGTCTGTATGAGATCTCAGTGTATGTCAGATTGTACCAGCTCTGGTCTCTGGTTTTGAGGTCAGAAGTGCTAAATAAAAGATGAAGAGTGAGGAGAGCTAATCCTGACTAGGTCATGTACAGGCTCCTGTAAGTGCAACTCCTGGGAGCAAAGCAGGCTGGAGACCAGAGTCGCCCGAGAGCAGCAGTGAACAGTTCCTGTGAGGTGCCTTGAGGTATGGCTTTGTGCTCTTGGGGTACTTTGGTAAATGCCCAAATCCCTGCTTTTACTTACTCTAAATGTGTGGTAGTTTGTCCATCAGGAGAAGCAACGTAAAGCTCGAATGGATGGGGGCGTGCACGCCTGCTACTGCAGCGTAACTCCCGTGCTTTGGTTTAAGGGGCATTACTGACGTTGTCATAAAACTTGGCAGACTGAGGTCAGTTCTGAGTTAAAGAATTGTACTGCCCAGGCTAATTCACACTTTGAAGCAGAAATAAAATACGTATTTTCATTACATGGGATGAAGTATTGTCTCTTTCAGTATTATTTTTCAAAGGTAGATAAATTTTGCATGTAAAAAAATAAAAGTAAATGAGTGTGTGTGTGTATATATTTAAAATAATAAAAAAAATATATATATACACACACATTGGCATAATTTACCTGCAGGAAATGTCTGTTCCAGTGTAAACACAGTAATGTAACTATACTGGAAAATTCTGTAATGTATAGTGCTGTCTGGAGGGATGGCACTGCAGTTAAATATTAACATCCATAAAAGCATACAGCTATTGGAAGTAGACTGCAGAGTGAAGTCTTTCTTCATGTAAGCAACTTGTGAGGTAGGAACACATTAATCCATGGAGCAGCTGGAATCCTTACAGCAGTTAGAGGCACAATAGAATACTGTGGATTGAGCCAGTATTAAGCGGAATGGCCAGAGTAACCAAACGGACTCTTTAATTCTTTTTGTAGATGATTTTAGAATTTAGTTCCTGAACACTGACTAATCACATGCCAGTTTTTAAGACAATCTAGTATCATTAATTTGCAGCAAGTTTTTCTTTCTCAAGATAAAGGAGATGATTTATAATTTATGGCAGAAAGACAACTTTTTTCTTTCAAATCTTCATTAATGACACTAATAAAGGTCTGAAGAAAAATGGCTCTATATATTCTCCACACCGAAGTATTCGGAAGGATAGTCAGCTCTGACAGGAGGATTACTTGTAGAAATGAGACCGTAAGCTCAAAGCAACATAAAGCAGTTTATGAATCCTCATGTCCTGGTATTTATCAACAAGTATTACAGGAGTCTCAGCCTTATCTGCGAAGGCACCGGTGAGTTTTTAAAAAATAAAATAACTCTCTGAATTTAAGACAGTTTCACGGGAAAACTTTCTGTTTTCCTGACTGAAAATCTTCCTGTCAGAAAATCCTACTGCTACTCTTCTTAATTTGCAGAGTCTTTCTTTATTCACCCCCCCGTGGCCCCCACGGTTGGGAACTGGCAGAGAACTGAAGAAGCAGCAGTTCCTTTGCCTGAATGTCTGAACCTTTCTGTAGTTAGTTCTGGTCCTAAAGCTTAGTTCTCTTGTGATGATACTTTTTACTGGCTTCTCTTCCCTCTTTCCCAGCCCCTCTCACCCCTTCTTTTTTAAAAAGCTGGATCTCTGCCAGTCAGTGCTCAGGCCTTGTGTTCAACCCTTCCACTGCTTCTAAATACCCTGCGCTCAGTGAGCATCATTGTCTTCTCTCATTTCTCTGAGGGGTACAGCCAGCATATTCTACAGTATGTTAAAAATGGCCTAGAGAATAGTAATGCTCAACAAATTAGCTAGGTTTTGAGAATTGTACTGATTAAAATTATTCTTGGAAGTACTCTAATAATAACAAGCAAAATCCTTTAAACTCATCGGATGTAAAGTACGTGTCAAGATAATCTGACATATATGGCTGTTTGAACTACTTGAACCAGTTTTCAGAGGATTGGATTGTATAACAAGATTCAAGGTTTCCCATGTCTAATTCTAGCCCATTAAAAAACTAAAGTTTTCCGACTCAGCAATACATACTTCATTGTTAGAGCAATCATGAGATGCATGCCATCACTGGGTGCCCTGGAGTGGTTTACTGTTGCTGTGTAATGGACCTTTGTTGTGGTAGGACAAAGACTTACTGATAAATTGCCTATAAAAAAGTGGCTTTGGAATATTACTTTATTGTCAGTGAAGTCTCTATGTACTTACAGTTACGTCTTTCCTTACAACACCTGCAATGCAATAAAGATTCCTAGTTCCCGGTTGCAGTTGGCTCGCTGTAGCGCTACACAGTGAGAGATATAAGCAATAAACTGGAAGATGACTACAATTAATTAGCTATGCCTTGTAGAAGAAGGAAAAAAAAAAGAATAATAAAGAACAAAGAACTATATTAATGTTGGAGAACTGCCATCAAAAAGGTGTGGCTGCTCAGATGAATACAATTAGCTGCATCTCTTGACTGTTAAGAGCAGTGGGATCAGCTTCAGTGTGAAAGATAACTTATTTTGTTATCTGAAATCTTGTTTTGATAGATTTTATGAGCAGCTGTTAGAGGACGTGACAAGTAAATAGGTTAGTTGACTTCATAAATGTGCAGATTTCACTGTAATAAAATCATTGCCATGTCTGCAGCCACAAAAATCATTAGAAGGCGCAAGTATTTAAAAATAAGAAAACCAAAAAGGAACAAAATGATGCAGAAGTCCATGCGTACCTGCCCAGTATATGAAGCATATTTCATTATCTGGAGGATGCTCATCTTTGTGCATTATATGGAGATACCTTCAGGATATCTGGTCCTGAGAGCAAAGGAGTGTTCCTACAAGATGATACTGAGCTTGACTGTGGGCTTGTTAGTTTTGGGGAAAAGTGAGTGATATGAAGACTGTACGGGCAATAAAGCCCATGATTTGTTGCTGAGTCTGTCTTTATTTAAAGATTTTTCAGTAATTGTGAACATGTGTTGGTGGCACAGTCCTACCTTCTAATTAATGATCTGTTCTCTTCCACAGGCTGGCAGTGATGGTGAAAGCATAGGAAACTGTCCTTTTTCTCAAAGGCTGTTCATGATTCTTTGGCTGAAGGGAGTTGTGTTTAGTGTCACTACAGTTGACCTGAAGAGGTAAGAAATACTCAGTTTATCTGACAGAGAGTATAGTACACTTGGTGTAACAAATGTTTATCTAGGGTGTCTAGATCTTGCATGGCTTATTTTCTGAAATTAAAAACTGTCCTCAAACACAAGGAGGCAACCTTGATGTAAACGATGCATTCGTTGATGGTTATTTTTAAGTATTTGCAACCAAAACGAATGGGTCTGATAAATTCTCTTGAATTTGTTAAATGATGCTCTTCTGTAAAACTAATAGCTGACATGAAGTCTCATAACTGAATACTGAACCTTGCTAACTTCACATCAAGATCCCACAAGTGGAGACTGCTGGATGGATATTTTAGATCAACCAATCTTTGGTGAAATCTCCAACACTTTAGTGGATAACTGTCACAAACAATGTGCAGCCTACTCCTCTTTTTAAAGACTTTTGAGGTAGTATTGCTTATTATGCAATAAGAATAAAAACAATGTGAAAATACCTGTCTATGAGGTAAATCCGAGTGAAATGGATAGGAATAAAATGTAAAATGTTCTGCCTTTGTGTAGTCAGATATGTCATGATGCTATGTGTCACCTAAATTGCAACTTTTCAATCTATAAAATTAATATCTTAGTGGCTAAGAAGGGTGAGATGTGAATCCAGGAGTATTTTCCTAAGGTTGGCTGCACTTTTATTAGAAGTGGTAATGCTAAATTCAGCAGAGGCCTTGTGTTTGTTTTTGGTGTGAAGTAATGTTTTCACAGCACTAATGTAATGTAACGTTAGTCACTGAACTCTCTGGAGAGAGGAGAGACTGCCAGTGCTTACAGACCTTATTTTCAGAAATAAAGCCAATGGAAATAGTGTTCTCCAATGAATCAAGTGTAAAACATAAGAAAGAAATCACCCTGCTCAACTTAACCTCTTCATGTAATTTTTTTTGAAGGAGGTGGCTTTTTTTTAATTTTTAAAAAAATCACGGAAGTTGCTGCTTCAGTGCTGGCAACTAGTGTTAAATATTTCCATGTGTAGTAAGTCTGAGGCAGAGCACTCAAAGGGGGAGAAAGCAGCTTTTGTCCACTCTGTGTGCATTTGTAGCAGCTCAGAGATCTTCTCTGCCCAGTGTGGGATTACACTGCAAATAGAATTGTTGCTGCCAGCACACATAAACCAAATATATCGTAGCTTCCATTTAGTGCTGCACGTGGTTTGTGGAAACCTCAGGAGCAGGATTTGTGTTTGCGTACTGTTTGTAGTTTCGGACTTCCTTTACTTTTAATGATGGTGTAATTTAACCTATTGTAGTTATTGGGGTGGGGATGAGAAGAAGGTTGAAAGAGATATTTTATACTTGGAAGCATTCTGAACTGCTGAACCAGCCTGAGAGATACCGTTAAAATGCCAGAGGTGCCTGATGAATTGGCTTTATTTGTGTCCTTTTGGCAACTTTGGGTTAATTGGATGGGGGAGTGGGATGCAAGACTAACTTTTAGAATATAAATTAGTTGCAGATGTTTAAACTTGTCCTTTCTTACAGAAGGAGAGCTTTCTTTCATTTTTTTGTTTTATACTGGGAAGGGGAAAACACAAAATAAGTGCAAAATTAAAAAAACTGCATGGGAATAGGTCAAATGAACTCTTACTTTTTTATTGTACACTGAATGTATTTTCTGGTAAAGGAAAAAAAAGGACCACTGAAGCTAGTTCAGATTTGAATCAGGGTTAATACAAACTTACATGCCTTTTAGGCTTTATTTAAAGCATCATAAATACAAATTTAACATCCTGGGTTGGCTAATACATAGTTGTGTAGCTTGCAGAATATCAAATTCAGCTAACTGGTCAAGTGGAAATGTTTTTACACCAGATGGTGGGGTTTTTTTTCCCGTTAGCATTACCAGAATGATAATAGGTGCTAGGTGTTGCCTTAATACTTATAATATTATCCCAAGAAACTGCTTTTACATTATTCAGGCTGATTACCCTCTCTTCTTTTTGTTTCTGGTAAAGACACAAACTTGTTGAAGAGCTGGGTAGTAATGGTTTTAAGCAGCTGAATTTATTTTGCTAGCCAAAAAAAAAAGAAAAAAAAAAAGAAAACTTGCAAACTGTGCTTCTGCCTCATAGCGTAATTTCTGTCTGCACAACAGTAAAGCAAGCTCTGTCTGTTTGTGAGGCTTAAAAGGTCATGGTTGGGTACAAAAGTTCACAAGTAATTTGGGGCACAGGAAAAACTGAGTCTGATTTGACTGATTCTGTGGCGTGTATTTTTTCCCTTGCATTGGACATCACACTGTGCTAACAAAAGAACATTTTGCAGTTCTCAGTTCTACTCTTAAGACAAAAATATGCACAGAGGCAAACGAAGTGGGACATACCACCCTTTCAAAGAAATCACGCATTTCTTGCTTCCCTTCGGTCGGACAGAGGCTTTATTCTTTTCCCTTTTCAGAAGCAGCATTTCAGTGCTCAGAGATTTGACTTGTTCTGGTGACGAGAGCAGAGTTGCAGTACACAAACCATTTGTTGGGCTTGTAACAACATTCAGGGCCAGCTTGCATTCAGTTAAGTTTTGAAATCCTATTTTAAACATCTTGATTGTGTGGTTTTTACAGTTATGTTGACAAAGATTAAATAGATTAGTAAATATTAAAGACTGCCCAGAGGTGAATGCAACTTCAGCAGTGTAATATGCTGCTTAGGAACAGGGAGACAGGGGTTTTTTATTGCTGGCATTTTTTTTTTTCCCATATTACTCTTCAGACATTCATTGCAGTACTTCTGTAATTTATACATCACTGCTGAGCATATTACATTTGGCTGTTGGCTTTTGTCTGATCTTCAAGAAACGATTTGAATGCTAATTGCTATTCTGGTTTGTGGCAAAACCATGAAATATTAATACCGTAACTCTGGTGTCAAAAAACCTGCCCACTTTATTAGCTAGTGATAGCCAGATATTTAAATATGTGGCCCTACCTCCAAATATCCAGGTAAACTTAGGGGCAGGTACCAGCTATCATGGAATTGTTTTGAGTGGTTACAGAAGTTTTTTGTGTGTGGTTTGTTTTTTTTTTTAAAAAGCTGTCCACCTTTATCTCTGAAGTAAACTTCACTATAATATTTTTAATTGCCTTCTTGTCTGACTATTAAGGGAAGCTGTACCCTTAGCCTGCTAAGGATGCTCCTGTGTACTCATGGTGCTCTGAACCCTGTGGCTTGTATGTGGTAAACCAGGGTTTGTTTATGATCTACTGGCAAGGGTAGTAAACTGGAAGTCAAACCCTGTATTATGTTTGGGCTTTGGCTGTGGGATGTTAATCTCTGCTTTCTTTTTCGTGAAAGATAGAGGTGGTCTGGCTGGAGTGGCAAGAGGGGTTAATAAAATGCTCTGGGATCCTTGAGATGCACTCTGACTGCTTTGGAAAACTTTTTTTTGGTTAGTTCATTAGATTAGTCTGTGTCTGAAACAAAATCTTTCCTTTGATAGTATTACTGCAAATCGGTGGTCTTGCCTTGTGTGTGTTTATAAAATAACATTCCTTTTGAGGAATTTTATCTAGCCAACATGTGAAATTGGAAGTGAGCCACACTGACTTCCTGTAATTGTTGTGCCTTACAAAGCTGTATTTAAATGATGTGTTAAACTACTTACAGCATTAACCGATGACAGACTTTACATCCTAAAAGTGAGAGGGTGATGGCAACTACTAGTGAGAAATAACTTCTCGGAAGCTTAAAAGTTGAAAACGGTTACGTTCTTCTACTAACAAGACTTGTGTCACCTGGCTAAGAGCGCAGGGTCTCTAATCTTCTTAAGTATGAAAATCGGTTTTCTCATTCAGTTTTACATGTGGTGTCAAGTGCTTGTATCTGTTGCAAGTACACTTTGGCACTGTATACTGTAGCTGTTTGCCCTGCTTAAAGGTTCAGCGTTGGGCAGGACGTGGAATTCTGGCAGCAGTTCTTAATTTTGTAAGAAATGGAAAGCAGCGTTTTTGACAGGATAAACTTGTAAACTGTGCTTAGTTTACAGAGCCCGAGTGCTATCCCTGAAAACCCTGCTTTCTCATGCTAGCCTGAGCGATCATGTTTGTGGATGTTACTAATCTAGTTTTCCTGTCCAGTACAGTCAGGAGGCTCCTTGAACTGTAAATCCAGTTCCTGGATGCCTGGTGCCAGCTCAGAAACGTGGCTGTGTTGTACGAAGCACAAGCCCAGTTCACAGCTTACAGTCTAGTTTGGATTTGTTCAAACAGTAACAAAAGGGGCAACTTTATCCTGGCAAACTTTCTACTGGATTGGGTATTGATTGTTGTTCCTCATCCAGCAAAAGGTGGTGGTTATGCTGTAGTGTGTGCTCCGGTCAACGTGACAGAAACGTAATTGTACAGTCGTGCCTCACCTGGACTGTGCACAGGGGTGGTCTGAGGAACGAGGAGCTGCAGACTGTCCTCCAAAATGTGGAGAGGTTCTTCACAAAGTCGGTTAGACTGCATCCTGAGCGCTCATCCTGGACTGGAGTCAATAGCTTCTTCATCAGAGGGAAGTTTTGAGTGCTGCTACTGAAGAAGTGCCAAGCAGCACTGTAATTTTATTTCTGTTTGCACTGAGACAGTTGCTCTAGCATGGGACTAACTAACGCCAGGATGATTTACTGGGGAAAAATTGGCTGCAGCTTTTTAGATGATGCTTTGGATTTAATAGCTTGTAATGGATCCCCATCTCATTATTGACTTCAGCTTTGCCTCTGAATCTGCTGACGCGGCAGATGCGAGAGCTTTAAGTTAAAGAGTAAGTTGGGCATTTGGGGTGAACGAGTAGGTAGGTACATGTGTGATGTACTGGCTTCTAAATAAATGCCTGGAGTGTTGTTCCTTGTCACTACAGCATCAAGCCACGGCTAGAGGAGAGAGAAGCTAATTGCTTATAAAATAGACCAGCTTAGCTTGATACGGATTAGTGTGGAAGGAGCTGGAGTAAACTGCAAGAACTATCACCAAAACTGATCTCAGATTTAGAAATGTCTGAGTATTTTGACATGATGCTGTTTCTCTTGTGTCTAGCCATGCTAATGTTGGGGTTTCTTCCTCCTTTTGCCTGAGTACGCTGCTCCTATTTGTAAACAGTTTTTTCACTGGAGGAAGCTTTAAGCATGTTTTTTAAACATGGTGTTTAAGCATCTGTCAGCTTGTCTAGACCCAGATTCTGTGTGCACAGAACAAATGGTTTTTGCATACTGCTCTATACCAGACTTGCTTATTTGCAGAGAAGCTCTGTGTAAAGGAGGAGGATTATCACTGATAGCAGATTACGCTATATATAAACTGTGTACTGCAGATCTTGGGAAGGAGAGAGTGTGTTTGTGTGTGTGTGCATGCATATATCTCTATCTCTATCTCTATCTCTATCTCTATCTCTATCTCTATATCTATATCTATATCTATCTCTATCTCTATC
>NW_020799130.1:3334513-3364446 GCF_003259725.1 Athene cunicularia
TCTATCTCTATCTCTATCTCTATCTCTATCTCTATCTCTATCTCTATCTCTATCTCTATCTCTATATATCTATATATATATATATATATATATATCTATCTCCCCCTGCTAGTCAACATTGACTTGAGAAAAGACGTTAGGAGGAAGCAGTTGTCTTTATTTGAATTGTTATCCAGTATATATTCAAAATGCTAATCAAGCTGTAAACTCACTTTTTAAGAAAAAACTGGTGTGATGCCTTTTAAAAACCACAGGGATGTGTAAACCTCAGGCAGTGCTTTGGTGATTGCAGCAGTGAAAGCCAGGGGCATAGATGACCCACACTTACTCTTGTATTGGTTTGTATTTTGCCCTAGAAAACCAGCAGACCTTCAAAATTTGGCTCCAGGCACTCATCCACCCTTCATAACTTACAATGGTGAAGTGAAAACAGATGTGAATAAGATTGAAGAGTTCCTGGAAGATGTTTTGGCTCCACCCAAGTAAGTGTTCAGATGATAATTTGTCACCTTAGATTAGACAGAGTATTCTCAGAGGGGTTTTCTGCACTCATTAAGATGTTCTTCAGCATCAATAAACTGAAGATGAGACACTGAAAATAGCTTGGAGTTCTTGCTTGTCATTCCTTTGCTCCCTCCAGCTCCCTCATCTTTATACTAAAAACTGTTTTCTTTTAAAGATTATTTTAAAATTGTCCCTTTGTAGAGTCCTATCATCCTTCCTGCAGTTTCCAAACCAAATGACCTTTCCTTTTGATGCCTGGGGCATGTTCTGATGACGTCTTCAGATACTGTAAATGAATATGATCCTGCTATACAAAACTTAATCCTGACTCTGTAATAAACTATTGTGGGAATCTGTTTTAAGGAAACATGCAGTATCCTTTTAGAGACTTGTATTTACAATCATTCTTCTAGAAGGTGTTATTTAAATCTTCAAGAATCTGTCATTTCTTTTTCTCATCAGGAATATAATTTGTATTTAATGTGTGTTGTTTTTTTTTTTTTTTAATTCCTTCCAGCTTTTTATAAGTAGAGTAACAGTGGATACTTGTACAGAACCAGTGATTACGAAATACAACTTGGAAATAATTTTTTAAAAAATTAAGGCATGGTGATAAATCCTAGAGATTGATTATTTAGTAATTGGAAATCATGGTGGAAAATACTGAACACTTCTAAAAATAATTAGATTACACAGCACAGGCGTGAGAAAAGTGTTCAAGCTTTCTCTAAACTGTTGGCTGCTTTCTCCCTCAGCTGGCAGGCAATGGCAAAATGCAGACACTGCCCTTAGCAGGCTGAACTGTTCTGTCTTTGTGGTGTGGCAAGACTACGTTTTTGTTAAAAGATTTGAAGTCCATTATATTCTGGGACAGCTGATATTAATTTAAATGGAAAAAAAAAAAAATCTCCAGTGAACAGAGAACAGACAAGGGTGTTTAATTTGATACCTGTTTGACCTCCAACTATATTCTTGTTCACAGAACTGTGATCTGCCCCCTTGGCAGCACTGAGGGAGCTCACGCCTGTGACCCTGGGCTGCTTCAGACACTCTGTGCTTGAAACAAATGCCTGATTTCAGAAACCAGAAATATGCTTTGGCATTCCTCCGAAAAGTGATTCAAAAGGTGTTGGATTTGAAAAATCTTAACTTAAATAGAAGTGTGTGACATCACACTTAAGCAAGTCCTTCGCATTAATCTGAAAACAGATAAATTGGTAAATGTATATCATGTGGAATCCTTTTTTCCAAAGGGCTGTTTTGTGCTAGCTAATACACGATGAGAATCATTCTGCTAAACGTGCTGTAGATCTACTCCTTTCTTCTTTTTAGGTACCTAAAACTTTCACCAAAGCATCCAGAATCAAACACTGCTGGAATGGATATATTTGCCAAATTTTCTGCATTTATCAAAAATTCGAGACCAGAAGCTAACGAAGGTAGGTGACTTGAGGGCTGAAAGCTGTGTGCACGTTGTTTCATTGTCTTGTGTTTTTCAGAGTGACTTTACTGTGAAGTGTCTCATTGACAAATGTTAACGGACACTTGAGGGAGTCTCATGAATTAGACCTGTGGTTTAGAGTTAATGGTCACAGACAAAAACTTCAAGACTTCCAAAGAGAACTTCACCTAGACAGTATTCGATCAAAATTTTAGCAGGATGTGCATGTTTTGCAAATATCCCTGGCACTGAAACTTCCCAGCGCAACAGCCACTCAAAACTCTTAAACTAAGTAGGAATGATTTTAACATCCAGAACCAAATTCCATGCGGGGTTTGTGTCATGCCCTCATGGTTGAGTTTCCACGTGTTTGCTGCGAGGCCTTTCCGCACGCTTGATCATTTGACCTTTCTGGGATTGAGGGCTCCCATTCAGAGTTCTGATTTAAGCTTTAGTCCGTGTTACTATCTTTAAAGGATTAAGACCTTTCTGTCCAGAGAGAACACAGTAGATGGGAGGAGAGACATCAATAGGATAAAGAACGCACAATTAGATCTGTAAATAGTTTAGTACAAATCTTTTGTCCTCAGTGTACTCAAGTCAGGGAATCAGAATGCCTTTCTGCTCTGTTTCAAATAGAGAGATGCTAAATAGCTGTAAACAGCTGAGAAATATTTTTCCATTTTGTGGGGTGTGCTGCCCTCTGCTGCTGTGTGCATAAACCTCCTCGGTATTCTGTTCAGTCGTGGCTGTAACTGAGCATGTGACATTAAACAGATTACCTTTAAATGAATATAAACCCTAGCATAGCTTATTTCTAATTAGTTTAAGCCAGTTAGGAATAGTCTTAAACTGACATAAGCCACTTTTTAAACCAAAAATAAACGCTTGTGGACAGTCTTAGAGTATTCCAAATGAATGCAACTCCTGTATAAACCAGCTTTTAAATAACCCGTACCTGTGTGATATTTAAAGGGATTTTAGTTCAGTTTCAGTGTTGCTAGTGACCACAAAGGCAGCTCCAGCAGCAGTGTTGCCACAAAAGTTGTACGAGGGTTAAAAATCCTTCAGTATATGGCCTGTTCTGGGTGGTACAGTGATGTGGATTTTGTTTTTCAGATCTGCTACTAATATCAATATTCTAAATTATAATTTGTTTGAAATTTTTGTGCTGTGGTTTGGCTTTTTTTTTTTTTTTCTTTTTAAAACCGTTCCTTCCTCTGTAGCCTTAGAACGTGGCCTCTTGAAAACCCTCCAGAAACTGGATGAGTATCTGAACTCTCCTCTTCCTGATGAGATCGATGAAAACAGCATGGAGGATATAACAATTTCTACCCGCAAGTTTTTGGATGGTAATGAGATGACATTAGCAGACTGCAACCTGCTACCCAAACTACACATTGTCAAGGTAAATGCCTTGGATGCTGTTACGTGGTAGCGAAGGACAAAATGCTTATGACATTCTGGAGTCCCAACTAATTTCAGCCATTTGCAGGCTCCCCTGTGAGTTTAACTACAGCATGAACAGCGCATGAAATTGTGTTCAGATTTGGGTAATGCACAAGAGCTGTAGGGGCAGAGCAGCTGAATTCAGTGGAGGTGTGAACCAGCAGACAAGTTGGGTGTTGGATGATAAAATGGCACAAGCCACAAGTCAAAACCTGTTTTACTGCGCTGACCAGTTTGGTCACAGGAAGTTGCAGCACTTAAAAGAAGGGTAGAAGAAGGAACGTGAACAATATGTGACCAGTTGATGTTGGAAGTGGATGTCTTCTCACATCTGTAGAGAAAACTACTCCATTAGCAACCAAGTAAATGACACAGTGTGAAATGCAAGGATTGTATTTAAAAAAAAAGACAAGAAAGAGGTAGCCTAGGATAACTGCAGGAGTGAAGATGTGCCTGTATAATCGTGGCTTGATTTCTTTTCCCTGTCTCCAGTGATCTTTGTCAGGTTTGTACTGCAGATGGAGCCACAGATTAAGTTTCTGCCTGGGTGCAGAAGTACTTTGGTGAGCGCAGGGATGCAAACTAAGCGAGGCAGTACCCTGCCAGGTGCAGGCATATCCCCGAGGGGCAGCCTCTGCTGACTTTAGAAGAGACCGAGTGTTGGAAGGGTGGCTTAATGAGAGAGTGACAAGGGCTGGGAAAGTGCTTTAAGTTGAAGGATATAAATTCAGAATCTTAATCCTTTTTGTTCTAGGTGGTGGCCAAAAAATACCGCAACTTCGAGATTCCCAAGGAAATGACAGGGATTTGGAGATACCTGACGAATGCTTATAGCAGGGATGAATTCACCAATACCTGTCCTGGAGACAAAGAAATTGAAATAGCTTACAGCGATGTAGCCAAGAGACTCACTAAGTAAACGGCACTTGCAAAAGAGATGACTTCTTGCATATTCCGTAACAATGCTTCTAACAGACTGCTCTTTTCATATAAGATAGCATTTTTTTTTTTTTTTTTGCATGAACTTGCAGTTATTCAAAGTTATGGTGGATAGACCAGGTACAGTAATTACCTAAAGTTTGCAGACTTAATTATAGGCTTGTTTTTCCTTACCTCCTTTCACAGCAAGTTTGAATATCATTAATGCAGTTATGTTAATATTGCACTGGGGTAACTCGAGATCCTTCCATATGAAGGGTTATCTTGCCCCTACTACTTGTCTTTGCAAACATTTGGTCCCTCCTGTCTACAAATTGGTTTAGGATACTGTCTTGCTATATGGTACAAGGAATATTTATGTATTTTGGAATTTATTGGTTTTCCAGAAGGTCTATACACGATTGTCGTATCTGTGACACTGAACTGTACCTGCTCGTCTATCCTACTTACATATAGAAGGGAACTTATTATCCAAAAGAGCCATTTGCAGCCTATTTGACAATATTTTTAAAAATAATTTCTCTTGGATTTGAAATCACAGTAATGGTTGAGAATGGACTCAGATGTGAAATTTGGATTTGAATGACCTCATACATCAGGGAAGTTGGAATCTAGGCTTGAGTGCTGTAGCAGGAAGCTCACAGTTCAGAGTGAGTATTTAGTTGTGTCTTTAAGAGCTCGATGAGATTAAAAAACCCACTTCTTAAAAAACAAAAATTGGCAACCTACATTTGTCCCAAATTTTAAGTTTTGCAGCAAACAAATAATTGTCAGGATGCCTTTTACCATCATGAAACCAGAAGAATTGGATGCTTGCCATCTGTTCACCTTAAAAATTGCAAGTGGCTTTCTTTTTGGTAGTTAAGAGCCTTTGTTTTGTATAGATCTTTCTGGTGATTATTTACTTACAAAAATCTGTGCTGTCATAAACAATGTACATGTAAACGTTAGTGTCCTAGTTGGTAAATAGCTACTGTATATGGTGAATAGCAGTGCAATGATTAGTGATGCAAGACTGAACACTGATAGCCATTAAAGGGGGGGGGGAGTCTTTCTGGGAACTTTTTTAAGCTATTTCTTTCCTGAAGAAAGCTAAAGTGACCTTTAAAGATAACGTTTGCCTTAAATTATAGTATGCATTTTTTTTTCCTGAAAGGAAATCTATTAATTACTCTTGTAAAGAAATGGTGCGTGAAATCCAGTCCTTTACATTGAATTTATCCTAATTGCTTGTCTGTGCACCTGGGCTGCAATTTTGCATAACCGTAATCATTGCACTACTATACATAATCTTTTTACAGCAACACTGAGGAATAGCACTACAATTTTTTTAAAAGCAATTTTCAAATGTTTCTAAACCAGGGAATAGCTTTCTTGTTTAAAAATTAATGATTTTGATGCATGAAATAAACTGCTAGGTTATTTTTAAAAGACCATCATAAACAACTCCAAAGAATGCTAGACTTAATATGCCTATTTTTTTGTAAAGATACTTTTTATATTTAACTGATTTTAGAAGCTGGAAAGTGCTATTCCTGGTAGGTTGTTCTTGGAATATTTAACATTCTGCAATAACATGGAAATGCTCACGTAAACACTTTTATACACTAATTTTTTTGGTAAGCACTGGCTTTATGAAACCAGCCTGACTTTTCTAAGCATCCTGCTTTTGCTACTTTATATACCCGTGAAGTTAGTTTGAATTAGAAGAGGTAGAGTTACAAGATCCATATTTGTATACGTGGCTTGTGGTGCCTTGTCTTGCCTTCCTAGAGCTAGAATTCCAATATAAAGGCAGTTAGCAATCCTGTTACATGTCTTTTGAAGATGACCATAGATACACTTAGACCCTATTATGATTTATTTTATTACAGGGGTGCTTAGGCACAGAAAGAAAATTCTGCAGAGCGACCTGGTTAGGAAAAACTTAACTGTAGCCTTTTAATAATTACTGTATTCTAATGTCACGTTCTCATCCTGAATAAAGTTATAATAATCTTCTGTAGGGGTTCAGTCTTTGCTACAACGTGACATCTAGGAAAAGGAGGTACTTCCTTTTTTGTTAGATAACAATAAGTTTAAGGACACATAGGGTTAAAAAAAAAAATAACCAACCCTCATTGTTTTGGTGCTCTTCGCCATCATTTAGTTAACCCCGAAAAACAAAAATAGAGGAACCAATGTGATTGTGGGCATATCTTTGTTAAGTTTTTTTTTAACTCTAAAACCTACATCAGGATGGTCCTTGGAAGTTGTTTGAGGTTGTAGTAATCAGGCCTCACTCCTTTTAAAAGCAAATTAGCCGTTGCGTGCACACTTCAGCACGCCAGGCAATTTATGTGCATACGAGCATGAAAACTCTTTCATGCACTTTTCTAGTGTGCACCCTGCCTGCATGTCGATGCACACAAATCCCTAACTTGTTAAAATACCAGGCTTGTTGTCTTTATATAGATAATATATTCTCTTTACTTTTTAGGCAATCTTCAAACAATTGTAATACATTATATTTGGCATTAAGTATTTTAATGATTGTGTCTGAAAGCTTGTAAACAAAGTTAAAGCTCTTGCTGTAACTAATGTATTTCTTATCTCAGTACAGCGGAGTATTGAGCGTCGGAGCCTTTCCCTTAGAGGTGTAATTCAAATGAGGACCAGGTTAGCAATTTCGAAGGCGGTTACTATAGGATAGCTGTTAACTGTCCTGTGTGAAAAGGAGTCGGTATCTTTTAGGCTTCCTGTTGCACAGTTTTGTTGTGTTGTGGCAGAAGCTGGCCGGCCTCTTGCCGTGGCTTCAGCAGAGGCCGGGAATCTAATGGGGAGCGAGCAGCTTTCACCCGGGTAGGTGATGCCTTCAGAAGAGCAGAGCGTAGCTGGGGTGGTGTGTAAACGGCTGCGCGTCTGGTGTGGGTAGAGCACTTTCATCTGCCCCAATCACCAGCCCGACATTAATTAAAAAAGCCCTTTCATAACTATGTAAATTCTTGACTTCTGTCAACTTGTTTACAATCTGATCTTTAAATGCATTTTTAATTTCATCAAACAGCAATTAATCTACCCCCTGTTTAAATTTAAAATGATGCTTCTAGCCCCTTCTACAATTTAAAAACAGCAGTTACCCTTTCAAGTAGGCATTCCAGTTTGCAAGTTGGTTGCATGTATTAGCATGCTGAATAACTTACTTTATTCTCAAGCTGAAATATGCTTAAATTCCCATTAAAACAGGTGACTTGTGTATTTCCTGAACATAAAGGGAAAATCCATCATCTTCACCCTGGTTTTGTGTGGGAGAAGAGATTATAGTATATGCATGATTATTTTTTTTTTTAATCTTAACAAAGCTTTCCTTCTTGAAGAGATTCCTTATGTGTAAGAGCTGTCTGTTGGACAAGAGGCATGTGAACTTCTGAAATAATTTCATGCACTCCAAAGCTTTTTCTGTCCATCTACTGTTCACTGCCAGTCTGTGTAAGCGTCCCACACGGACAGTCCCAGCCACATAACTTGTATGTTTGCATTTTCCCATAAAATTGGTGTTTTTTCCGCAATGGGCATGTCTAAACTGATTGAGAGTTGCGTGCCGTTCCATGATAAGAAGAGAGATGTAATCAACTTTTTATGCTAAAGTAGCAAATTAGCATTTCGTATCAAAGGAACACAGACATGAACAAGTTGAAGATGCTTGAGCCAAACCCACTGATGCCTATCTCGGTATAGAACAAAAAGTGTCTAAGTATAGTCAACTTTTTTTTTTTTCCTCTTTGCCACTCAGAGTACTATCAGAACGCATTAATATTTTCAGAAGAAGGCTTTATCCCAAGTGAAAAATATTTAATCTGCCTCAGAACTTGTGCCACCAACTATTACATTTTGTTTCTGGAGGGGGTTGGGGGGGTGGAGGAACAGTGGAGTGGAATAGGATATCAAGACTCCCAAGACAGGACATCAAGAATTGGAGCATTGTTTGCAGAAATACTTGAAGAGTTGATACAATTTATTGTAGTTTGCTTATGTCTTTCACTCTCTGGAACATCTTTTACAGATATACCAGTATACTGCTGGCAGCTATTGTTAAAAATAAAATTATATTTTCACTACCAAGCAGATCTTTCTTTTATTTCTGAAGACTACAGTTCTTGCATGTGTCAGCTACGATTTGAGTGTGGCGTGCTGAACTACAGAACAGAACTTTGTAGTAATCATGTTTGCAGCTTTGGGTTTTCTGTTTTTTCCTGCGGTGGTGTGAATTAAGGCAGAATCTGTGTTGTTTCTAACGTTCTAACTAGCAGTCGTGCCCCTTAACAAAATTAAGAACTTTCTTAAAACTGAGTTGAGAAATAATGACTTCTCCTATAGAAATTACAAGGAGTGGGATTTTTTTCAGATTTTAAGTGGAAACTCTTTAAGAACATAAATTCTGGCAGCTCGTTTCTCTCTGGGATACTAGGTTTTCAGAGTTAAACGGTGAAAATTGATTCAAAAGACATCAAAAATTCTCATGTTTGGTTCAACTTGTTTCCACCCAGATAATCCACTAAAGAGCCATTTCAGGAGTTGAGACTGAATTGATCCCATCTACAGAACTCACTCTGAGTTTCAGCCGTGTTTCCTTACTTTTGCTTTCAAGTCTGTCTCAACTAGCCGTGGTAAACACCATCCACCCCTGCTTTTGTTATGAGTATATTAACTAGGTACTTGGTCTTTAGAGCAAAGACCACCAGCCACTAGTGGAAGTTTTCTTCCAAACTGCTTAAGCATTATCATGTCAATCTCCTGTCTGTCTGATGAGTGTTTGAGGTGTATCTGGGGTCTGATTTTTGTTTTTGAAAGGAAATTTGTGGAATCCAGAAGACATTCCTGGAGCCTGTAATCTGGGATGCCATCATCTGAGTTTGAGCATGTGCGGGGAAGTAACAGACTTGCTTGTAGCAGTAGCAAATCCAACAATTAAACCCTGTGTAGGGTCACATACTTGTATCCAAGGTTTGTGATCAGAGGTGGGTTTTGCAGTAAGATTTGCAGTTGTTTTGTTTGAGTTTGGTCACACGCTTCCATGAAATGGAACTGGGCAGACCCGAGGGTAATGTAGCACCCTCTTTGTGGGAAGAAAGGGAATACTGTTGAGCTGCAGAGATGATGCTTGTCCTGCATGGCAAAGGCAACAGCCAGGCTATGTGATAAGTGTTTTATATAATTACGTTCTGCTGCAAGAGCTGCTTTTTGACTAGCTAATAACTTTTACACTTTCTGCTAGATTTTTGTTTTGACAGCTCAAGTGACTGCCCAGTCTGGTGTGGAAGGTTCCTTCTAGATGTCCTAGCAAGAAGCAGCTGGATTTTGGCTTCAGTGAAAGCTATGGAGCCCACTCCCAAACAGTTCCGTGTAGCTGCTGACCATGAGCAATGGAAAGAATTTCAGAGCTTGAGGGAGCTAGGTGAGGCTGAACATTTCGTACTTGCTTCTGATCACTGCATTTTTCCCTTTTCTCGGGGACAGCTCTTAGCCAAATAATTTTGAACTTGGCTTGAATCCAGGTTTCATAGCTCTGCCTTACCTCTCCAAAAATGGTGCCACGTTCTCAAGGAACACTGGTCTGGAGATTTGTAATGAACTCCAGTGGTTTGGGATCTGGACCGTCTAAACTGCGATAAGTATTAATTGTGAAAGCAGCTGACATCTGTTCACCTCAGCTGTAAGGACTGAGAGCAGTGCGGTGACTACGGGGAGGTGTCACCCTTCTCCTCTGTCCTGCCTGCTCCCGCAACATCAACATGCTTTAGATAGACCCCAGTTATATTAAAGTGATCTCTTTTTTTTTTTTTTTTTTCTGTTTGTGCTCCGTCCTATTCCACCTGAGCCTAACAATGTACTGGAAATTGCTGTCAGTCTCTGGGATGAAGTCAAAGGGAGATCTAGTGATGCTGAGAGCTCGTTCACCTTGAGATGTGTGTTTAATGGCACTGGTCTTGTAGTATTGGCACCTTGTTTGAAAATACTATTCCAGATACTTGTCAACTTATTTTTGCGATGTTTCGTTAAGTAATTCCTAAAAATAAGCTGGCATTTTGTTACCATTGTTCCATATTTTACAGAGGGTATTGCACACATTTCAGAAGATTGATCAGAATTGTCTTGGTTCATTCCTTTAGCAATTGGCACGCTTTATTGGAACTCCAGTTTTCTTATTGCAAAGAAGCTAAAACATACTATTTGCCAAAAGCTTCACTCGGATTAATTGTGCTGTGGAAATTCCAGAAACAATTTCTAGTTACTTCCTCAACTCAGTTTTCTTATAAATGGCAGCAAAATACAGGAGCTAAAAAGCTGAGGAGACCCTAGAAGTATCTCTGCTGAGTACTTGCTGGTGTAGGAATAAACCAATTTGTCAGAGGGTAGTTGAGATTTTGATGGAAGGAAAAAGAAACCTGGACAAACCTTTGTGTTCAGTGGGATGGAAAAGGAACTCATTTGACGTGGTTGCCTGAGGGCTTTTGGACACTCGTTACAATGAAAGCTAACTATGAGCTGAATGTCTAAACATTTTTGCTGTCTCTGAAAGTCTCCAGGAGAAAGGGTGGATGTAGTGACTCATTAATCAAGAATATATTTAACTGTAGTGGTTTCCAAACGCTTCTCAGTGGATTGCAGGTGGTCCAGGAGGCCAAGGAGAGCCTTTGATGGGCTTACGTGAAGCAGGGGATAGTGTTACCAGGGTGAGTGGTCCATGAGAAGTTGACTGACATTTTAATCACAAACGTTTAGGAACTGCTGCTCGAGGGCTTTACTTTCTTCATCAAATTTGTTCTGCAAAAGCAATATTCACCTTGAACTGGTGAGTAGTTCACACCCAAATGCTTGGGTTTGTGGTGGTCTCCTGAAGTCAAGTAGGCATAGTGGTGAGACTTAAAGCAGTTTAATGAAAAAAATGCAGCAACGCTGGCAATAACAAAGCTCTTTAGTCTGGGTTAGTATTTTTCTAAGACTGCCAAAAGTGTGTGGTGGCTGAGCAGCTTGCGTTGTGATTGCAGTGTTCAAAAGGAACCAGAGATTGGGGGAGGTAAGTTAGTCAAGTGTCATGAGATAATTTCTGAAAAGTATTAACTCAAGGCAACTTAAAGAGCCTGGCTTTTAACTGTGTGTGAGAAAGGAAAAGTCCGGGGGTAAGCAACCCTTCTCCCTGCAGATCCTACTGCACTTGGTCTTGCTAAATTTCTGGTGAGCTCTCAGAGCTGATGCTGGATGGTTTCCAGAGCTGGAAAAAGAGAACTCATGATTCTTTGACTCAAGAGAAGAACTGCTGTGTTCTTACCACTGGACAGAGAGATGAAAACAGTTGCTAAACAAAGATCAAACATGTGAACTTTATAAATAAACAAACAAAATTGATGCTAAGGGACGTCTCAACTCCTTTGCCTACGGCAAAGGGCTTGGCAGGACCTAGGAGAATGACTTTGTCAGTTTGCACATGGAATTCTTATTTTAAAGAGTCTGATTAAAGTGATACTGCTGCTCTTAATGAGTTTGAAGGTTATGCTGGTTAAAATGGCCACCTCTGTCCATGCATCGGTTGGATGCAGGGTAGAGGAGAGAGTGTTCACGGTGCTGAGCTCTGGATGGAGAACATGTAGAAAATTTCAAGATGTGTGATTTAAAAAGCTGATTGTGAGAAGCTGTTGCTAATAGTAAAACACTTAAAGGCAGCAGGTTTGATAGTGTGCTGAAGAGGGAGCTTAGCTGCAGGAGGCACCTTCGAGGCAGAGCTTGGTGGTGGAGGGGCTCCTCTGCTCTTCATGTCAGGCCTCCAGTTCCAGTCCTTCCCATCTGGGACCGTGGGTCACAGAAATGGGTTTGCTCAGTATCTTACTCGTTGGTGGCTGGAGCGGGAGCAGAACCCAGCAGCAGGTAGTCGTTATTTTGACCTTGTTTTCCTTCTCTTATCAAGTTTGAAGGGTGGCATGAACTGGGGACAGGAAGCTTGTTGGTCAAACTCTTGCCCAACATATAGACCTGCCGGCCTTGACTGCCCCTTCCTTTTCCCAGCATTGAGCATCTTCCATCCTTGGCAGCTCCTGTTGGTTCAGTGCCTCTGCTGGGTGATGCGTGAGGCTGGATGTGGAGCACAGCTGCAGCTGGCTCCTGTTTTTAATACAGAGCAGCCCCTCCTGGCGAGGCAGCCCAGTAGCTCGGATCACAGCCTTCTCCCAGCTGCTCCATACGTGTCACGCTGTGTGCACGCAGCTTTCCGAGGAGAATTGAAACTCCTGGATACTCCTGCAGTTGTCGTGGGATGCCAGGCAAAAGACAAAGACCATGGTCGTCTTCCTAACAATTTACTGCCCGAGGCTTGAGTCTCATTATGTTTAAAGGCAGTAAAGCCTCTAAGGCAGCAGAGCTGGGCCCTGTGAACAGCCAAGTGAGCTATTTCTCTGTAGCTGCACAATCGTTGGGGGTTATTTCTGGGGTGAGGTTCTTGTTGGGAAGAGTCTAATGGGGAAGAAGAGTGGTCTAGACAATAGTTCCCACGACTTGACTCTAGGGGCTGTGAGTTCATTTCTTGTCTGTTGGGCAAGCCGTTTCCATTTGTAGTGTCTCAGTTTTTGCTTTTTTAAAAGGGGAACAATTTCCTTTAAAAGATTTTTGGTAGTGTTTTCCATCTGTAGCTACCAACGAGGGAACTTTTAAAGAAGAAAGTATCACAGGCAATCGCAATCATCTCCCTTTGAGATCTAAGTGAAGACCCTTTGGAGAGCAGAGCTCAGCTGACGTACTCACTCTCTGGCAGCAGAGCTGGCCTAAGCACACGTGTAGCTCCAGACAAGTCACGGCACTGCTGCACCTTGCCTCGTGTCAGGAGGCTCGTGGGGTGAAGAGGGGAGATGAAGTTGCTGCAGTACAGAGGGGTGCTTGAGGGACGAGAGCACGTGCCTTAAGGAAATTAGCTTGTATCAGCTCTGCTGGTCGCAGTGACTTCTGTTTATCTGCTTTACTGGCTCACTGGGAATGAAGTTACATCAGTGCAACAAAGCTGCGTTAGCGTTCATACAGATCCTGTGGCTTGTAGCTGATTTTTTTTTTTTTTTTTTTTTCGTTTGGTCTGGATGGGTTGATCTCTATCCATGGGCTCCTGCTGTGGATATGTTTGAAACAAACCTTAATGATGAAGCTTGTCCTTCCTGTCATTCAGGGCACTTGGGACAACTTACACCGCTGTTTTGGTCACAGGTAATGCCACCCAGCACGAACTGAAGCCAGGATGCACCGTGCAAGGACATGGGGCAGGAAAATGCTGAGAGTTTTTACAGCTCCTGCTTGTGTATGTGGGTTTAAGGTGTAGGCAGGCATTTGCTGCTTCAGCTACTTCTTAGTTTTAATTTCCTCAGGCAATATTTCTTATAGGGACTGGGAGTTCCTGTAGTTTGTGTTGTGTTTTCTTTTTTTTTTTTTTTTTTTTAAGGCAGTGGTTGGCTCTTTGTCTTGCTGCACCCACTCGCCTAAGAATCAGATACACAACAGCACATGCGTGTTTACTGCGGGTATCGTGCAAGGGGCTGGTGGATTTGAAGTGTTCAGAGTGAGATTTCTTCGGGGGGGTTTAACTAATTTCAGAGCATTTTGTAGACTTTGAGCCAGAATCAGCTAATGCAGTAAAACACGCCGAGGGAAGGAGTGTGAAGTAACGCTGCTCTGACCATTGGGTGAATTCTTCTCAGCTAGATTCCTTGAGGAGAGGAATTTTGCACACTGGCAGGCAACTCCCAGGACGGAGATTATCCCTGGGTCCCAGCTACCTGCCCTCCAGGCACAGTGTGTGACAGACCAGTTCAGTTAGTCTAAGATCCTTTTGTACCAGTGGGCAGTGAAAGATGCACACGAACAAACTTTCTCACAGCATGACTAGCCTGCAGGGTAATGCAATCCATAGATATTAGTGTGCAAAATCCCTTCTCAGGCTCGCTCTGTCCTTCCCCTCCAGATGGGACTTTCCTTATGGTTAGTTGCTGTTACACCTCAGCTTTCCCATGAAACTCCCCGCTGCAGACTGGGTTTTGTAGAGGCTGCTGCATTGGTCTGAGCCAGTTAGTAGTTTGTAGCATCTTTGGGAGGGAAGGATTTGGGGAAGGCTGGAGTAAGGAGAAAGGTGCTGCTGTGTAATGTGCTGTGGGTGATGAGAAACCTGATGGCAGCAACTGAATGGGGGCTCCTCAGGGCAGAATCCTGCCTGTGAGCCTTGAGAGCTGAGACGCAGGTGCTTGACTGTGGGTCCAAATGGTTAAGCCTCTGCTTAGGGAGGGAGAGGCTCCTGAAAGTGTTGGATGGTTGTAAGAGAAGGATCCTGAGTATCATAACGCGACTCAATGTATTGGAAGTCTTTGAAGTCTTCTCCTGACATCCATCCCGTACCAGCATCTTTCATCCTTCGCCAGCGCTTCCCCAGCTGAAGCTATTAAAGGGAAACTACAGAAGCCATAAATCCTGGCTGTTAACATCTCCAGTGGTAAGATTTCACAATGAGCCCAAGTTGCTGCAAAAGATAAGAGAAGGCCTTGAAACCGAGGCAAGTTGTGACTGGTTCCCGAGAATAGCTGAGCTTCACAGCTTCGTTGGGGGTCCCTCCAGGTTACTCGCTTTCGGGCGCAGAAGCTGGCTCTGCTACTGACTCTCCGGGTGCCCTTGTGTGAGTCACCCAGCGCATGTCTACGTGGAGCAGCGCAGCCTGGAGGAGAGATCCCCAGCTCTGACCTGACCCAGAGGGGTGAAGCTCTATCTGGGGTGCTGTGTATGGGTTAAACAGCCCAGCTGCAGCACTGTCCTGCTGCGCTTCTGCTGATTCCGAGGATTGATCTTACCGTGTCCGCGGGGAGCTGAGCTTATAAATGCCCCCGTTTCAGTGGGGTGAGGACACACGTCGGGCCCCCCCCCTCTGCGTGCGGAGGGTGACGTGCCTCTCCCAGCCTTTGCAGAAGGGCCAGGAAGGAGTCCAGGAGTCCCGATTTCCCAGGATGCCCGCTTTGGCCACACTGTCTGGTTGGCACAGGCAATGAAAGGCGAGGTCTCTTTGTACCTTTACACTGGGAGAGCAGCCGGAAGGCTCCCTGCTTTATCAGGAGTGTTGGTTCAACAGAGGAGAAAAACGCAGCCTGAATTGCCAGACAGCAAATAGGAGCAATTCCTGGGAATGTTTCCTTGAGTGAATGGGAATGTTGTTAGTGGGCATACTGGAATCAATGTTAGACTCATCATTTTATTTACACCCTTGCTGTGATCCTGATCTCTGCCCAGCCTGGAGTGCGTATCTGTACAGAGTTCACTTCAGTATAAACATGTGGCTCTGCAGAATGTGTCGGTACATCAAATTGTCTGCCAGGCGCCTTCCTGAATGATTCTTTTCATGGGAGAATTTTTTTCTCATGTCTTCTTCACAGCACTAGTCTAGCAAGTCTCCTCTTTCTAGCAGCAGGCCAGGAAGAAGTGATGGGTCTGCAGGGCAAAAAGTCCAGTTACCCACATGAGAGTCAGACAGGCTTTGCCCTCTCCATGTCAGAGGCTCTGTTTTCCCATCGGCGTTGCTTGTTCCCACAGTGGCAGCAGGAGAGAGATCACCTGCTTCTCTCTCTGCCGCATGCTGTGCTGTGGACGCAGCTGCTCCTGAGCCCCCTGAAGGAAGGGGGATGCCATCTCGGTGAAACGGCTTTGGGTAGTTGTGAGGGAACCTGTCACAGCATCAGTGCTGGAACAAAGGGCTCAGCAAGACCCCAGAGGCTTGGTCAGGGCGTGGGTTGGGCTCAGAGGGGAAGCAGTGGGGTGGAGGGACCCAGAGCAGCTCATGTCACATCTGCCCAACGTCCTCATGTAAACGTCTCAGACCTGCAAACCACTCAGTCCTGCCAGTTTCGTTGGCTTTGCTCTGCTCACTCTCCTCCCCAGGGCATTAAAATGAGCCTCTGGATAATCTTCCTTTTGATTTTTCTTGTTCTGAAGTCCTCCCCAGCATCACCAACTTAAAAACTGCCCTTCTGTGGGGAACTTGCCCACTGCTCCGGCCACGCACTGCTCCTCGGGGCCACGCTTTTCCGTTCCCATCACATGCTGTGCTGTGGGGGAGCTGGTGGCTGCGGAGGGCAAAGCAGATCCGGAGAGCTCTTGGATTTGGCGCTAACACCCAGACAAACCCAAGGCTTTGAGGAGGCAAACGCTGCGTCTAGGAATTCAGATCAGCAGTTGTTAGTGAAAACCTCAGTAAGGCAAGAGGCTTCAGGGCTGCTGTTGCCCTCCAGGGATGCCTTTGCTCTTTGTCAGGGCGTATGCATTGCTCGCTCAGACCTTCTTGGAAAAGGAAGCCTCAATATCAGCCACACTGATGAGATTTTTTTTTTTTTTTTTTTCTTTTTGAGCTGAAAACCAAATCCTCAGCATTCGCTGCCCTACTGATTACCTGGAGATAGGATAAGCCCCTCCAAGCACTCTGTTAGTGCAAAGGTGTCAGCAGTCCTTGCCTATCGCCACCTCTTCCGAGCAGGTGATGTGGATCTTGGAGAGCCCTGAGTCTGCTCCTGGTCCTGAAGTGTGCAAAAGGGGTCCTTGGGGCCCTGGGAAGCCCTCTGAGACCAACAGCGTAACGAATTGCTGTGAACATTCTGTTTCTGTAGCATCCATGTCTCCTACAATTTGTTAATGTCTGGAAAAGGGAGGGCGGCAGTAGGAGAGATGCACAGAAAGAAGCCCTGGCCGTGTCGGGAAGATGGAGAGGAGAAACAAGGCTATGGAGCTGTCCTTGCTGGGTCCCAGATCCCGTAGGTGCCTGCTGCTTTGGTAACACTGGGCTGGCTTTGGTGGAAAAAGGGCCTTGTCTCTGTTCTGCACGGTTTGGAAATATTTTCCGGGTGCTCCTGGTCCCGAGGAGGAGCACAGGGCTGTTATGATCCAGCCGGCCTGTGGAGGTCAGCCTCGGCTCAGGGAATCTCCCGCGCAGGTCCCGGGGAGCAGCAGGGTGGCCCAGCTCCTGCCCCTCTGCACCCTCCCCAAGTCAGGGGCCCTCTCTGAGGCTGCGCTTCTCCCCCACCCAGAGTTTAGTGGCTCTTGCCACTCACCTGCAACATCCCACTGCTTTTTCTTAAGTGGTGCAGAGGGGAGAATACAGGCACGCAGGGATGTTTGCTTTCTGGAGAGGTAGAAATGTTTGTCCCCGTGGTCTAGGATCTGTGCCACATCTCCAGTGTGCTGACCTGTGCCTCACACTCCTGAGGGTGCAGGTCAGAGATGACCACAGATGGCCATCAGGACTCTTTTTTGGGGTTTTTCTGTGCTTTTGGTGTCTTTCGGATCCCTCCTCATCCAACAAGTGAAGAACACTGGAAATGAATGTTTGCTGTTGCAGGAGTCTCCATGCTCTGAAGGAAGGTGGTTCCTTCGGAGTCTCCGTTCTCACAACGCCACAAACCACTACGCCAGCTCCGCAGCCTGGACAAAACACAGCTTCAGATGCGGGGTAGTTTTCGAAGGACCCTGCGGAGCTGAAGGCTGGGTGGTGCCTCTCTCCAGACCCTACCAAGCAGGCCAGTGGCTTCAGCTCTTCCCCACAAGGCATTTCCTTGGCCCATCCCAAATGGATCCTCACTGAGGATCCCGGAGCAGGGTTGGATTCTTGGGTGGTTCCTCTTGCTGTGTGCTGTCTGCACGGTGCCTGGTGCTAATTAGCAGAGTTTAGGCTCCTGAAATGATCTCTGCTGCTGGGCTCCTGTCCTGCCCAGGGGATGTGGGGTTTATGCCACTTTAGTCACTAATGACAGCGATTGTGGTCGTCATGGGAAATCGGGCAGCTGGGGCTCTGAAGAAAAGAAGGTTCCCGTGGCAGGTGTGTGGTGAGGCTTTAGCGTCAACAGAGAACTGATGGAGAAGAAAAGTACCTCTCGCTCTTTGATCTCTCCCTTAGCACTTGCAGCTTCTCTAGAAAGGGCTGACAACAGTGAGATCTGAAGGGCTCGTGTCCCTGTTTTCCTGGCAGTAGGTGGGACGGTTATTAAACCCGGTTTTCTTGAGTTGGTGCCTGGTGCTGCACCACAAGCCCTTGCTGCCACCTCCACCTGACGAGGGCCCTGTGGGAGCATCTTCCATACAGAAATACATTTCTCTTTTTTTAATGCTGAGTTAGCTCTGTCCGTGGCAATGCAGAATTATCTGATTGCGACGAGTTTTACCAAACCAAGGGTGAGTAGTCTCTCAAGGCCTTTCTTGGAGTCTGTTCAACGCTGGACACTGATGGTGCCCTCTAGTGTCATACCACGGGGGCTCAGGGCTTGCTTTAGGGATGGTGTTGAAGGTCCTCGCCTTGCTAGCCCGTGTGGCAGTGGTTGCTGCCAGTGCCCTTTGCTCTGACCCCAGCGATGATTTGGGACAGCAAGTTTCCCTCTCAGGTGTGTAGGAAATTCCCGTGGTGAAGGTCTAGGAGATTTTCTGGAGCTGGGCACCTTGGGTGTTATCAGAGCAATAATTCCTCCCATTTCCCACCTAATCAGGCAAGCAGAGCTTAAACGATGTGGATGCTGTTGGTAACCACAGCAGATGCTCAAAGACTCTGCTCCTCTCCTCTCCAGCCGGGTAACTGTCCTCACTTTGTGTTCCCCGGGCTCCGTCGCAGCCATGAATGTGCGGAGAAGTTGGAATCACATTTTAGACGAGCTCATATTCTTTGCTATTAGCAGGTTTCTATAGATGCCACAGAAAGCATGTTATTAAGGCAGATGAAAGGCCAAGGAACGAGTTTGCTGTGCTTGTGCATGCCCATGGGGTAAACTTTCTGCCCCTCCCCAGTTTTTTTTATTGTAGCCGTTCTGCATCAAAGTTGCTTCGAGAAGCGAGCGAGCTCCCCAGAAGGGCTCTGGGTGGTAAGGGAGCAAAACCACAGAGTGTTTCACTGCTTGTGAAGTACCGGACTGATCTCTGGGCTGAGCCAAGCTGACAGGTTGATCTTTTGCTTCCTGCAGCCTGTGCTACCCAAAAAAAAAAAAAAAAAAAAAAAAAAAATCCTCCACCTGCCCCGCTCGTTTGCTGACTCGTGCATTCCTCCTTCCACATGTTATAAAGATTAATCGCTCCAGTTGGAGCTTGGTGCGACTGGGCAAGGCGAGACATTCCTCTGTTGACATTGCTGCTTTTGACGGAGGGAGGCCAGAGGTTTTGGGCTCGCCCCGGCCAGTTGATGTGTGGGCAAGCTCCGTGTGGAGTTTGGCCACTCCTCGTCTTGGGCACAGAGGGAAATGAGCCCCCAGCATGTACGCGGTCCCTGGCAGGAGGGATTTCTCTCTGTGCTGCCTGTTGCAGATCCCATGGTTTTGCTCCGGAGACCAAAGGGGCAGCCGGGTCCTGAGCTGTGTGGCAGCGGTCTGGGCAGGTTTGGACGTAAACATGATTCTGCATCCTGCCTCAGGAATGGGAAAGTGCTGCTGTGCCGGGGAGCAGGAGCAGCCACATTCAGGTAGCAGATAAAGCAACGTGTCTGTAGGACAGTGGGGAGCCCTGGTGGAACCACGGTCAAGGGTCTTGGGGCTGTTGCCTGTCCTCTGTCGCTGCCGGAGCTCTCCAGCACTTTAGATCTCGGAGAGTTTTTGGCTGAATGCACGTACCCTCCCTCCAGACCCGAATCAATCTCCCAGCCACACCAGGTCTCCCTTCAGATCCATCCATTGGGGTCTCCAGCCCTAAAGAGAGGAATGTGGCTCCTGCCTTGTCCAGCTCCAACCGAGCGTGGGACGAGACGGCCGAGGCTGCGCCAGAGCTCCGGGAGAGCGGAGACTTTCCCCAGGGTTTTCTCTGCCTCGTGCTGGCCTGTGCAATGTCTGCCCCGAGCTGGGAAGTCAGGGCTGGAGGCTGCAAGGTCAAACCTCAGAGGGAAGTGGGTATTTCTGGAATTTCATAGAAGAGAGGAGAGACGGGGAGCCTTGAGCAGGATGCATGAAGGGGAAAGGGTGCATCGTCACGAGAAACAAGGACTGCGAAGAGGCACAAACCTCCCCCGTGGAGATGGGGGCGGTGGAGGGGAACTGCTGTCGGTGGGGGGAGAGGAAACAAAAAGTGCAGATTCAGGTTAGATGTTAGAAAAAAATCATCAGGAGCTGCCACCACTGGGGGTGAAGGACTTGTTAAAGTGCTCCAGACAGATGTTTGTCTGTGGAAACACCAGCGCGCCTCGGGCGAGGGAACAGGTTCGGCGGCTCCCTGGGCTCCAGCCCCGTCTCGGGGTGATTTGGATGCACACGCTGGCTGGGGAGCGCCTTCGCTCCCCCGTGCCCTTGGCCCACCCTGAACAGGCGTTCTGGAGCTGGAACAAAAGTTCCCATACGTGTTGCTTTTGTTGTGTTTTGTCATTTATTCCTATTCTCGTTGTGTGCTGTAAAACAGCTCCTGGGTATGAGAAGGATTATACAAATGTAGCTGTTGTAGGACTGTAATTTCAGAGATTTTTTTTTTTTCTTACCATTAGAATTTTTTCTTTTCTTTCCTTTTTCCTTTACTAAAAAAAACCCCTTCTTTTGTGCACTTTGGACCAAGCTTGTCATATTTCTTAGAGTCTCCAGTGACTCCTTCAATACTACAGACTTTCTGGAGTCCTCCTTGTTAGACCAAGAACTGCATGATTCATTGTGTGCTGGAGATTTAATACTGCACGTAAAACATTCCCAGTTCAAATTTGTTTTCTTTCTCTCCCCCCCTCCCCTCTTTTTTTTTTTTTTTTTTTTCTTCTTTCTTGGCTTCTCACTTACATCCTGGAATTTTTTCATGAGATATAAAATAAATACATTCCCAAATATGTCCAGTAGGAAATGATCCGCTTGGATTTTTTCAGCTGCTGTTTTAAGGCCTTTAAAACAATTTGGTGCTGTTCAGCTTTCTGAAGGGGTGGCTGTGTGACGGGAGGACCATCTCCCATCCCTCGTGGCCCTCTGAAGATGCACATCACGCCGTGGACAGCTCAGCCTCTGCGTGCAGCTGGGCTCCTGTGTTTGGACACACATATTGTTTACTGAAGACTTCTGGCATTGCTTTACCAGTGGCGAGATGTAGATTTTTAGTGCCAAAAGGGACCTTTTTGGTTATTCACGCTGGCTGAATCCCATCCTTTAAAGTCACCAGCCCTGCAGTGGCGTGTCTCATCCCGGTGTTAATCAGCAGGTGGTTCACTGCGTCTGTCCAGTGTCTCCTGGGGCTGAGCTGCCGTTTGAAGAACAGTGGCAGGGGTCAGCTTCTTCTGGGGACAAAGTCCTCTGAGGGGCAGTTAAGTGATGACCTGAACCTGGGAAGAATTAGTTGAACTCTTTAATTACAGGTTGCCTTAGGCCTGCCTGTAGTGAGGTGTATCTGTCCTGCCCAGGATCCTCTTCATCTGCATTTTTAAAATATATGGTAATGAATTCAACTCCATCATAGCCATGACCTGAGAATCAATTTTTCGAAGGAGCCCAAGGCTGGGTTTCCTGGGACTTGGTCCTGGCAATGGGCTCTTAGAGCAGCTCTCAGCCCTTCCCAAGGCACCTGAGGAGTTTGATTTGCGGGGGAACCTCAGCTCCCCAGCGGTTTCCACCAGCCTTGCTCTCCAAGGAGCCCGTCCCCAGGCTGCAGCGTGGTGGGAGCAGGGTGGTCCCGCTCACTTCGCTGCCTGTGGCAGCGCTCGCGGCAGCGCTGGAGTCGCATCCCCTACAGCGAGGGTGGGTTAACCTGGGCGTAGGGGCACACCAAGACGCTCTGACTGCTCGGGGGCCAGGAGCACCTCCTGGTTCTGCGCGGTGCCCTGAGGACCCGTTAGCCTGCTGGGTGCTAACGAACTTCTGCTGTTTCCCGGGAGGCGCTTGCCTCCATCCCGCTCGCTTCCTGCTGGAGCGGGAGTTTGCATCGCAGCCTGACCTCAGGATGCAAATCCCATGACTCTTCTCGTTAGCGTGGCGATTTGGGCCCATGGCAGAACTGTTATCTCTGCTCTCGAGTGACCTGAGCAGCTCCTCTGTGTGTGTGTGTGTGTGTGTGTGTGTGAAGCTTATACCGACAGCGTTCCTGCTTCTGTGCTTGTGTAAACACCTCGGGGGTCTAATGCAAATCCTGGCTGCCATCATTTCTCTGCTCTCCTTCAGGAACTGCCAGGAAAGGCAGCAATAATCATATGGGTTTTGCCTGACTGATGTGTGCTGGGACAGGCTCAGCTTGGAAACAGGAGCCAGCTCCCAGCAGGATCATGGAGATGCTGCCATCAGACACTGTCCCGGGATGCCCAGCCAGCTGGCACCCAAAGCTACCTTTGCAGAGCGGGTATTTTTTGGGAGCTTTGCTCCTAGCTCTCCTTCTCCGGGTGACCCCAAAGGAGAACTTTGCAACCCCTCAACCTTGGAGAAGGAGGATTGCCACCCCTCTCTGAAGGCCTTTCAGCCACCTGCCACCCCCATGCTGGGATTCCCCGGCTCCTTGTCCCACACCAGGCTATGGATCCCCAGGGATGGGGGAGTCCTGCCCCCCCTGTGCCCTCCAAACCTGGAAAAATGGGAAAGGAAGGGAAGGTGGCACGTGGGGACGTGGTTTGTATCAGCTCAGGGAGGAGCCAGAGGCTCTAGGTTCAGTTCTACTTTTTTAGCTTTGTGCAGGGTCTCGCCTTCTTATTTACCAAGGAAAAAAGTCACCTCAAGGTCGTGACCACCCTTTGTATAGTCCAGAGGTCATTGCCAAGCGTGGCCATTGCCGAGAGCGGCCCTTCTGCAGGTGCATCAGCTGCATCCCCACCAGCCTCGCTGCACCCGCGCCGGTGGGCCCCGGGGGCTGCCAGCCCCGCCAGTGCAATCAGGTAGCCATCGTGGCTCGCGGGCTGGCTGGGCCGAGGAGCCCAGCGCCGCTTTCATTCACCAGCCTGTAAACACGGCGGTTCAGGCGTTGCTTCAAGTGTGGTTCAGCCATCGCCGCTGTGGGGGCTGCAGCTTCCCGGCCGGGGTGGGGCAGGCAGCTGGGGGCTGTAATTGCTTCAGCCACCCGACTTTAATCCACCTCTGTTCATGAGTCAGTGCCCCCAGGGGCTCAAGTTAAGAGCTTGGGTTCACTATATATAGTCAGTGGGGCTGCTAGGAGGCAATTCAGGAACCTGCCCCTCCCCGTTGGCTCCCCGGGTACCAGAGGTAGGGAGAAATACCCCAAGATGGGGAGTTAAGGAAACCTGTTCTACCTAAGGCCGGGCCCAGACAAGGAGCCCATCTGTGGTCAGTTGTTGCAGTTCATCTGTGGCTGAGGCAACTTCTCAAACCACTTGAATTTGCGCTTAAGACGGCGTCTGCCGGCGCTGTCTCGTGGTGTGCAGCTCGCGGGCGGCTCGGCCCTGGGAGCCAGGAGTTGTCCTCCCACCCCAAAGGTTCACGTTCTGCTTCTAATTCGGGGGGCTGCCCGCGTGTCCCCTGTGCCTGCAGCCACGTGGGATGTTCCTGTGGCCCCCCCAGCAGTGCTGGTGTGGAGGCCCGGGTGTCCCCAACACCCCGCGGCATCTCAGCTGCTCTTCATTGACTGTTTCCGCTTGCAGAGGGCGAATATTGAGCTTATTTGCCAGCCGTGTCTCCTGCAGAGCCGACGCTGCGCGAGGTGCAGCTGCCCTTCAGGGCTGCAGCTCCTGAGCGCCAGCAGGGAGGACCCAAACCTCCACCCCCCCCGCGGGGATGGAGAAGGTGTCTAAACTGGGGCTCCCTTTGTGCCCGGTTTTGCTGCGCTGGCGAGCACACTCGCCTGATGGCAGTGATGGAACAACTCCCCAGCACACATGTTAGTGGTTTTGAGGGCTAAATTGGACCTTGAGAATTAGCAGCCTTGTAAGTCAATAACAACATGTCCTAATGAATGCAAGATGTCCCTAGGAAATGAAGGCTCCTTCGCTCCACTGGCATCCTGTGACTGGGAGAGGACCAGTAAACAAGAAGGAATGCTTCCACTGGAGATGAGCAGGAGATACAAAGTCGACATCTAGATATTTCAAACACACCCCAAATGTGGGTGGTGGCGAGGGGGGGGAGGCTTGTGAAACACGGCAGCGTCTGCCGCCGGCCGGCCCCTGCATCTCCCTGGGGTGGGGTGGGCTCGGAAAACTGCAGGCCTGTCCCTCCTGCCCATCACCCCGCGGGGTGGGATGACACCCGTGGCCATCCTGCTGAGCACTACAAACCCCGTGGCCTCTTGTGCAAGGGCTGCGTTTCCCTCTGCCCCCCCCTCCAGAGCTGCCTTCAGCAGCACCCGGGTCCCCGTGTGCATCCTCCGCGCGTGGCTGTGGGCACCCCCGGGTGCTGCTCGGCTCTGCCCCGTGGGAAGGCTGCGAGCAGCCGCCGTTGCCAAGGGGAGGTTTGGGTTTGGGGATGGATTTGGGGGGGTCTGGGTGTGCTGGGAGGAGGTGGAAGTTGGGGGGGGGTGGTTTGCAGATGCTGCCGTCGCCCCTCGGCTGCCCCAGTGGCAGAGGAGGGAGCTGTGGGTGAGCTCTGCCGGGGGCTCAGCCTGCAGGTCAGCTCGGGGGGGCTGTTCCTGTGCTGTCTCCCCTGCTGCGAGGAGCCAGAGCGGGTGATCAGGGCAGGTCCAGCTCAGCCCCTTCCACCACTGGGGTCAAGAAGCTGCCAGCATCCCCGTGACTCGTCTGGCCACTCTGAACCTTCCCACCCTCAGCCCTGATGCTGGTTTCGCCATTTAACTGCTCTGCGTGGAGAAGCTCCCCCTCCACGAGTCTGCAGACTTACTGCTGGAACCCCTCGAGCATTCGCACTGCTCTGCGTTAGGAGTTTAATCCTCCCACCGCCTCGACATAACGTTTGATCATTCCCCTAATTGCACCACACGTACACAGGGCTCTGCTGCGTCAAGAAACAGCAGGAACGTCTGTCCACAGCTCTGGGCCTTGAAGCGTTCGCCGCCGCGCTGCCTGGCACTGACACCCCCCCTATAACACCTCCCCAACGTGTCCTGCACGAGGGCCAGCGTGTGACGACACCCTCACGGTGTGATGATGGCTCACAGGCACACCAGCGCGCTCAGCTCAAGCCCGGGTGATGCTCAGAGGTGACCCTGTGCCTTGAAGGATCAGGAGCCTTCATCCCCCACCCCAGGGCAGCAGCAGTGGGATTTTGGGGTGTGGGTGGCCCTGAGGTGCTCAGCATCGCTGGGAGCGCTGGGGTTTGTGCTCTGCACGTGCAGCCAGGGCGAGCGGGTTGTGACGTCCCGGGCTGTGCTGCCTCTCCACGCGTCGTCCCAGGTCAACCGCCCCGTCCTGCCCGTCCAGTCGGCGAAGTGGCGACGTGGGGCTCTGCTGGTAAAACCGCTCCAGGAGAGGATCTAGGAAAAGGCCAGCCTGGTTTCACCACCATCTCCTCCTCCTCGCTCTGAAGTCACTGTAGTTTCAGGTAAGGTTAACAGATGATTTATATTCACCACCCATTAAAGCCAGCACTCGCCACTCTGTCCTGCAGGCTGGCTGCCTCGCAAACCCGCGTGGATGTCAGCGCACCGCAGGGAATTGCTTGTTGACCCCAAGCTCTCCTCTGCCAAATTACCCGGGTTAGCTTGCAGGCAGCCTCCCGAGTGGAGCACGGAGCAGGTGGAATGGAGGGGCTTGTCCTGCTCCGCTCCCACCCACCCTCGTGCTGGGAGCTGGGTCAGCTCCTGGCCAGTATCCACTCATGGCAACCCCGAAGCTGGTCGGGAAGAAGCAAGCTCCAATCTCCTAATGCCTCTCCAGCGCTCGCTTTGGTGCGTGGGAGACACTGACTGGGCCGGGTGTGGACCCAGAGCACCTGGAGCATCACTGGTGATGTGTCCTCGTGCCAGCAGGTGACTTTCTCCTACAGCCGTTGGCACGAGCACCTCGTGGTACATGAGCCAACCGGCCGGCCAGAGCGAGTGGCCGGACCTCAGGGTTTCCTCTGGGAGATGGGACCTCTTGGGTCTTGTCCCTCAAACCAACTCTTCTCCCAAAACCTGCAGGAGCCTGACGCCTTCAAGACCTCACCCAGCCCCACCAAACCTGAGAACGGGCCGAAATTGTCCCATCGCTCCCTGTTTCGCACCCAGGTGCCCTGAGATGGAGGTGGGGGTGACACTGGGCGTCCCAAGAGGCGGCGGCAGGTCGGGGTGCTGCCACCACGCAGCCCATGAGCCCGCGTGCCCTTGGTGGGAGCGGGAAAGGGAACTTGGGAACAGCGGCGTTGCCCAATCCACGCGCATGGAAATGAACTGCTTTGTGCGCAAAAAACCCTCGTCGTTTTGCAGAGGCGCTGGGTGTGTGCGCGTGTGGGTGTTCAGACTCTGCAGAAGCAACCTTGGATGCCTGGAAAAATCTTCTTTGTGCATTTAATTAGTGGTAAATCTGATTTACATGCGAGATGCCTCTTGGTCTGAATCTGCTCGTTGATTAGCAATTGCAGCCAATTTATATTGTGTACTTTGTTTGCCTTAGACCACAACAGCACTACCTGAACGTAACAGATCTTTCTGCCTTTGCATTTCAAAGCCAGGCTGGTACCGGGGTGTTATTGCACAACCCGCTCATGCTGCCCCAGGCCGGGCCGTGTGCCCGGGGAGTTTGGCCCAAGCTCCCCTCTGCCGGCCGCGGCTCTCGCCTCCCACTTTCCCTGCGAGTCGGGGATGGTGCAGCCACTGAGTGACTCAGATCAGCTCCGTGATCTGACGGGCGATGGGTCTGGCCAAGGAAAACCAGATCACGGAGCTGAGCCGGGCTGCGGGGAGGGGGGACACTGGGGACCACGCTGCTCCCCGGCCGCTGGCAGATGTCTCTGCCTGAGCCGGCCGTGATGCTGCACCACGGCGCTCAAACCGCGCTGGGTTTGCTGTGAAACAGCAGCACTTGGAGTGAGCGGGGGCTTCTCTGAGCAGAACAAGTCTTGCTGAGTTTTGGTGCGTGCGGAGGGGATGCCAGAGGGGGTCTTGTCAGGTTTTTCCACATCAGTACCAAAGCGATGGGGCTGGGGTCAGCGTGTCCCTCCTGCACCTTTCCTCGTGTTTCCACCTTTCCTCAACGGGGCCAACCGGGCCACGTCCTCGGCCACGGGCCGGGCTGGGCTAGCCCCCAGCAGCTCCTGCCCGAGCGCTGCCTGCGCGGCGGTGAGGGCCCTGCAGAGCCTGGCAGGGGAGGCTGCCTGGACGTGTGTGTTATTTCCTGTGGTCAATGCAAACCGTTCCCATAAACCAGCAGTGTGTGGGTTCAGGTTCCTTTTATTTTTCCTCCTCTCTCCCCTCCAATGCCTGCATTAATAAGCCGGGTCCCTTTCCCAGGCTGTGAGGGGGGGGTAGTCTGAGGTGGGCTGAGATTTCTTCTTCTCCAGCGGGGTGTCAGGGACAGCTGGGTCCAGCCTGGTCACCTCCACCCACCCCATCCACGCCTGGGTGGTGGGATGGGGCCCAGTGCTGGGAGACGGGGGTGGCGAAGCACAGCTGGTGCAGAGTGGGGTGCGTGTGAACCCCCAAGTGCAAGCCCCTGAGGTTTGGGGTTCCAAAGGAACTACTCCTGCTCCCCAGTGACTTGTCCTGCTCCCTGACACGGCCGGAGGGGCTCTGCAACTTTTTCTCCATTCCTTGGAGATGGAGCGAGGAGGGGGCTGATGGTTAGCAAAGGAGAAAAGGGGAGCCCCTTTGATGCCCAGATTTCCTGCCCATGCTGAAAAGCCAGGGTCAGAATCGTTTCTGTATTTCTACTCTCTTTTAGAGGAAATGTGGGGGTTTGGGATGTTCCCAGAGCTGTGCAGTGAGTGGATGCGGTGTGCTGGGATGCCTGAGCCCAGTGGCTACCAGGTCAAGAGGGACCTGGAGCAGCTCAGCCGTGGCACCAACCCTACGAGGACTTGGGTGCCGGCCCGTGCTCCAGCCCACTCGCCATCTGAACAAACAAGGAGGAAAGCAGCAACCGTTTAACCCAGTTTTGCAGAGACGGAGCGAGATGAAAGCGGTTGCCCGAGGTCATTCCATAAATCTGGGGCAGAGCTCACATCCGAGCGCGCACCTTCCCCATCCTCACCCCAGCCCCAGCACGGCTGATCTGGGGCAGGTTTGTGTCTGCTCGTCCTCTCCCTTTGTCTTGTCCATGGCTTTGAAACACTCTCGGGTGGTTTCATGTGCACCACGCCAACTCTCACCGCTTGAGGCCAGCATCTCCTCCGCTCCCAGGAGCTGGGCCGGCGGCATCCTGGGAAGGTCCCACCGGCTTTATCCAGCCACAGGAAGGGTCATCCCTCGCCTGAGCCGCGTCCCGTGTGCTCTTTTGGAGCGGGTGGGAAAGCAGAGTCCTTGTCACCTCGATTAAAGAGGTGCCCGAGGTGGGCAGGAGGCAGCCGAGGTCCTTTTGCTGAGCTGTGGAGCAACGGGGCTCTCTCTGACCCCATGCCTGAGCACTTTAGGCCCTTCTTGGGGAAACAGGGGCGAGACAAGAGCCTTGTTTGCCTTCTGTTCATCCCCCCACTAGGCTGGAGCGGGGCAAAGGTTCACTGGCAGCATGTGCCCCATCTCTGCCCCGTGTCCTTGTCCCTTGTGGGGAGGGGATGAGTGGGTACTGCCAGGGAGATGTCGGGCTCCCTGCAGCACCCTGAGGATGACACTGGGCTCCTTGTCCCCAGCTTCAGCGCAGTGCCTTCACCCGAAGGGCTTGTCCAGCCTCCCATGGCTGTCAGAACTCCCACTAGATGCGGATATTCCGGTCAGCCTGGAGCTGCTGTCTGCCTTCTTCAGCGAAGCTGGCGCTCTGGGAAAGTCCCAGTGTGGGCTCATGCTTGTTGCAAACCCTTGTCCATCTCAGCGAAGCTCTGCTCCACAGCGATGCTCCGCCGGCTCCCTCCGTGCCAAAGCCATGGGAACCGGCCGCATCCCGCCTGCCTGACTCAGCGAGGTCCCAGGTGGCCTCTGCGAGGCAAAACCCATCCCTGGTGGGAGGGGAGGCTGGGGCAGGGGAGGGAAACAAGCCTTCTTTCCCCAGGAGCCACAAACCCCGTTGGAGATGACTAATCCCCTCCCTCCCCAGCTGTCCCTGGTCTCTGCACGCTGGGAAATGGCTTCTCTGCGAGGCTGGTGGCCCTGGAGTCAAGGGGGCCAGCAAAGTCACTGTGGCCCAGAGAGAATCCCTGCTCCCAACCCCACATCCCTGCCGACTTCGCTCACCCTCCTGTGGGGGGTTTGGATGCTCCTGCTCCTCTCTGACGGCTGTTTGGACCTCCCTGACACACCTCCATCCCTCAGCAACCTCCTGGCCCACATGGAGATGTCCAGATCCTGTTCGTGTTTCTGTCCCTGTGTTCGAGCGAGGCCAAAGCTGCTGTTTGGGCTTGCAGGAGAAAAAAAAGACAAAAAGGCCAGACCCAGCCGCGCCATCCCAGCGCAGGTACACCCCTCCTGGTCAGCCAAGCCTCTGCACAGCACTTACCAACGTCTTCCTGAGCACCTTCAGCATCTTCCTGTGGTGGCAACTAGCAGAGGGGTGGAATTTCCTCCTCCTGCTTGGGCCAGACCTGAGGTCAGCTCCTGGTCCAGGGACAACGCTGGCTTGGATTTGGCCCCCACCAAAGGAACAGCACTGTGACTTCTTTTTTTTTGTTCCCCACCCCCCCAC
>NW_020799130.1:3364496-3370489 GCF_003259725.1 Athene cunicularia
TGCCGGGACGCCCGTGCCGGCAGCGCCCGCTTCCCCAAAGCATCACTTGCCCCGACCCTCCCCTGCTCCATCCCCGGGCACCTTTGGGTGGGCTGGGGACCCCCCCAGCTCCTTTGGTCCAAAAGACAGCACCAGAGAGGAGCCAACGCCAACAGCCCCAGTGGTTTTTGGAAGAGCCCTGGCAGCATCCGGGTGGTGGATGGAGAGGAAATAACTAGGAAATAATAGGATTATTTGTAATATATATCATAAAATAGAACAGGTCCAAGCCTCACTCTCCCCTGGGGATGCTGGTGCCGGCAGAAGGGGGAAGGTTCCCGGCCAGGCTGGCACCTCGCTGGGCACAACCCTGCCAGGCCACTTGTCACAGCCAAAGGGTCGGGGACGAGCACCTTGAACGTGAGCATCTCACTGAGAGCAAAGCTCTGCCCCACGGGGAAAGGGCTCGGGTGGTTCCTGGGGAAGTTAATCCTGGTCCAAAAGCTGGAGCTGGTTCGGTGCAGCTCCGGGGGGCAGGTTGGTCCCACGGCCCCTCCCATGCCGTGGGGGCTCCATGGGGACGGGACAGGATGGAGCTCTGCCCACAGAGGACCACCAACACCGGCACTGGTGGATGCCTCCCCATCCCTGGGCTTGGGAGAGGTTCAAGCCCGGCATCCCATAAATTATTATTATTACCCTTTTTTTTTTTTACCCAAGAATAAAAATTCCTTTGCAATTGTGAAGCGAGAGCCTCGCAGGACTTCTGTAAATGTGCATTAAACTGACTCCGGCTGCCCGCAGCAGCGAGAGGCCCTTTCATAGACAGGCAAACGAAGTCACCCGGTGAAGCGGGGAGTCTCCATCCCCTCCATCCCGCTTGTCCTCAGGTTTTCTGCAGTGCAGGCAGCCCAAAGCTGGGGTTAAGCCTGATTTCCAGCCCTTTCCTTTAGACCCGATTCCTATTGTTCACTAAGCCCGTCCTGAGCATCTCCCTGGGCTGCCGGAATGGACATTTGGTCCCCAGCTGGGAACGTCGGTCCCATCTGGAGCAGCCCTGAGCTCTGCATTAGACCTGCAGCTTCCCAACTTGGCGGGCGAGGTTGGGGAGCAAAGAGTTAAAATTTACTCCATCCACCTGTATATTTTCACAAGCCTTCAGATAGCAATCAAGAATGCAGGAAACGGTGTATTTAAGGGGTCTGAATTTGCCAAAACTGTGCCACAAGTCAAACTTTTAAAGCAAAGTTTATTTGTAAAGTTACAGAAGGCTGAAGTATCTCCTGTGAAGGGGTAAGTCTCTTTAAAGCTATGCTTTTTTTTTCTTTTTTTTTTTTTTTTTCCTGCCTTTTAGAATGATTGGGCTTGGGAAGAGGGAGAGGATTCATGAAGAGGGGCTTGGTTTTCATCTAATAAGCTTTTTTTTTTTTTTTCCCTGTAGGCAAGTGGTAGAGCTCATCAAGGCACAGATCAACCCTGCGTCGGGTTATAGAGGGGCCTTTGACGTTTGCCTCGAATAATTTCAGCTTGTTTGGAGCCACACAAGGGACCCGATGGGGCTCAGCCATGCCCCAGCTGTGGCTCCCCAGCTCCGGGGGGGCTCAACACCGCCCAGACCAGCATCTGCCTCCGCTGGCCAGTGGGATGCTGTGATGGTGCACAGCCAGCACATGTGCGAGGTCTTGGGGGATTAACCCTGCCCACCCCTGCGTGCTAATGAACAGGGATCCTCGGATCTGTAACGACTCCGCGAGGGTGTTCTATAACCTCTTTACACACAGCGCTGAAGTGACAGCCGCAGAGGTGGTAACTGTACTCCTAGCGCAAGGGTAACACATTAAAAGTTCATTATATATATAAAAAAAACATTAATTATGTTTGTATTTCTTGTGGTAGGTAGGAGCTGGGTAGCTTTTATTTGGCCCCTCGTTGCTCGTGGGCTCTCAGGAGGCAGGGAGGGGGCTGCCAGCATTCACATCTCGACATGGGGACCAGCCACATCTCCTTTGGACGATGCCTTTGGCTCCCGGTGGCCGCTCGTTGGGCGAGGGGGACGTACCCCGTCCTCTCCCGTGCCCGAGAGGCGGCAGCCGAGGTCGGCGGCACCTCCTGCCTACGTGAGCTCTGGCAGGCAGGCAGGCCCCAGCACGGCTCTCCCCTACCTCCTGCAGCCTCGGCACCCGGGGCTGGGCGCTGGGCCGGCCATCAGCCCCCTGGGCAGGGCTGGGGGAGCCCGGGGACCCCCCCGGGGGGGTGAAGGCGAAGCCTTAACTCTCTGCTGCTTCCCACTGCTTTGATACAGTGCGGCGCGGCAGCTGCCTGCGGGCAGAGCGGGCCTGTCGCTGCCTGCGGAAGAGCGGGCAGGCGAAGCCCCGTGGCCAGGCATGGAGCCCACGTCGCTGGTCCCTCCCTGGGCCGCTGCGGCTCGGCTGGACCCCGACACCGTGCAGGGACACAGACTCGGGGAGCAGCTACAAAACCAGCCGGCGGCTGCTTTTGCGAAGGCGTCAGGTCAGCGCGGCAGGGCTGGAGCGACGGCGTCCTCGGGGCTTGGCATCCATCACCTCCGTGGCAGCGTGCGCACGGCTCCCTTGGGTTTATTCAAATCCCTCAGCTCCCTCTCATCCCTCTGGAAGGAATTGCTGATAAATAGGGGCTGGGAGCGCTGCTGGGCGTGGGGCAGCGGGGCCGGGTACCTGTGGTGGCACCCTGCCACCGCAGACTGGGTGGCCCTTTCTTGGGTGGTGACTAATGACTCCTGTAATTGAGATGTGGCTTTCATATACCCCAGCAGCTGAGCTGACATAAGGAAGGTTGGGGGGGGGAAAAGAAGCAGAGATAGGGGTGAACGCAGCGTGTCTGGGTGCCACGGGTGCTGCTCAGCCAGCCCGACCGGTTGAACCAGCCCGTGCCCGGGTGCCGCATTTCGGCACAAGCCACCCAGGGCTGGGCTCACACCTCCTCCCCGCTGCCGCGTGCCCTAACGCGGCACAGAGATGCCAAAGCGCATGAAGGTTTTTGTTTTGTTTGGGCTTTTTTCTTACAAGAGAAAGCACGAAGCCACCCGAAACGCCAGCTCGGTTGGGGTTCGGGTGCGGAAGGTGACGTTGAGGTTGTGACATGGCCTGGCTTGGACTGCGGCACCGGCCCCGAGGAGCCGGCCGGCTGCATGGCTGGAAAAAAAAATTGCAGAGAACAATGTGGGCAGCCGAGCCCTGGGGACACCTGGGACAATGGGGCTGTGCTCGGTGGGGACAAGCCCTGGCTCCAGAGGGGAATGTGACCGTCCCAGCCCAGCACCGGGGCAGCAGTGCAGCACCCCGGGGCTCCTGGGGCATCGCTGGCACCGGGCGGAGGTGGGTACGACGGGAAGAGACATTCTCCCCTGGCCCGCTCCGAGTTCAGCCCTTTAAACCTCACCATCCAAAAAACAAAGGGCAGAAACCTACTTTTAAAGCCACTAAAATAAAATAAAATAAAATAAAAGGCTGCTGCCATGTAAAGGGGCATTTAGCAAAGCCACCAGCTGGCGCGTTCAGGAGCAGTGATGTAACACAGCAATAAAATAATCTCTTTAGGCAAAGACAATGATCTCCACAAAGCCAGCGATGACTTAGAGGGCTGGAAATGCCTCTCTGCTCCCTGACGACGGTGCTCAGGGAGGTACGTGGGTGTCTGCAAGTGTTGAGTGACCCTGCTTTCTCTCAACGTAAAAAAAAAAATTTAAATCCCCTTTAAGAAAATTCCTGCAGCATTTTCCACACATTTTTTTTTTCCCCCCACGTGGATTATCTCCTCTGGTTCCAAAGCCACAAGAAAATATCATTGTATTTTTAAAACGAAACCTCAAGGTAAATAAAGGCAGGGGTTTGCATCTGCATTCAGCACTCGCCACTTCTATCGCCCGGGTGGGGGGAAAAAAAAACCCGCCAGCGCAGTTTTCTGCCGATATAAGATAGAAAGGTGGAGAACATTTTTTAAATGTTCTGAAAACATTCCATCATCTATAGGAATCAAAGCCCCATTGAAAGCTACAGAACCCCTCACATTCGAGGTTTTTAATGAAAACCAAATTTTTTTCATGTCCTGTGTTTTTCTTTGCGAGGACTTCCAGGGGAATACAACTGAAGCGGGGGGCGGACTTGGGGAACTTGGCTGGAGTTTCTCCTAGTCCAATAGGGCTTTCACTGTGGGATTTTTTTCAATGGTTTAAAGATAATATGGCCCTCGTATTTTTGGACTTGCCAAAGTGCTCTCTCTTGCCCTGGATCGGCGTTGGGTTGTTTTTCACTGGAAAATAAATGATGGAGCAGGGGCAGGAGGGGAGATGGGGGTCTCGGTCGCTTGCTGGGAGAGAAGGGCTCCCAAGGTCTGGCTGCTAGGCTGTGGGCAGGAAAGCAAAGACCAAATTTTGGGCTTAATATTTAATGGCATCAAGCTGGGTCAGCCCTGCCACGGGCAGAGGGAGCAGGCACCCAGGGGCCGGCCAGCACCCGCCTTCCGGCCCTGAGGAAAACTTCCCACGTGCCGCAAACTGCCTGGCCCTGGGAGGGGAAACCTCTGCACACCCTTCTTGGAACGCAGCAGGCTATGTCCCCGTCCCCAAAATTTCTGGGTAGAAAACCAGTTGCTTTGGGTCAGCTGAAAGGTTATTGTTAAGAAACATCTTTTTGGTTTGGTTTGTTGTTTTTTCCCCCTATTTGCTTTTAGTCTAACTCCACGTGCAAGCGAGCCATTGTCAGGATGAGGGTGATGGCGAAGAGGGGCCGGCAGAGCTGCCACAACGGCCCCATCCCACAGTAAGTGCCTTTCCTTGGATCTCTTCCTTGGTTGCCAGCACCCCAAAAGCCCTCTGGAAACACCCTGTGCCCAGTGGGGTCCCCAGAGGGTCACGGGGTTGGTGAGTGGGCAAAGTGTGGTCGCCCACCCAGGTGGGGACAGCGGTGGCTTGGCCGGGGGAGCTGGACCACACAGCTCCAAGGTGGTATGAGGGAGGGGTGCGGGGAGCCCTAAAAGCACCCGGCGGCAGGCTGGGGTGGCTCAGGGACCCCCAGGTTTTGTAGGAATATTTAATCCCCTCGTTAACGTCCCCCATTAGAACAATTCATTCTTTCACTCTGGCTTAAACACCCAACTTTACTTTACAGCTCATTTCATTTATGACTGAGAAATGAAATTACTGTATCGATTTCATGGCAGACAGTGAAAAAACCTGGGTGTTCCCAGTCGTAATAAACCCACCGGCTGCAAAGACAAACAGCAAAACCTGCCAAGAGGGGGACCAGGCTGCAGCCACCCCAGGGACAACACTGGGAACGGCACCTCCAGGTCCCCTCGCTGCAGCCAAACCCAGCTCTGCTACGGTTATTTTCCTCCCCATCTTAAAAAATTAGCTGTAGATGTTTGCAGGGACCCGGGGGGCTTTGCAAGTCGCTAGAATGGAAAGGAAATGTGCTGCCTGGTAGCACCGGTGTGAAATAACCCTCCTGGAGAGGAGCCAGAGCCCCGGCGGGGGCTGGAGAAGGGGTTTGGGGGATCACGGGAGGGGGATCACCAGAGCTCTGTGCGGGGATGGAGAGCCTGACCTGGTCCCTGGCCACCCACCCGCTCAGCATCCCCAGGATTTGGGTAATCCAGCCCAAAAAGGTGGCCGGAGTTCTCCTGTCCCTCCTGCTTTGCTGCGTGGTGGGGCTGCGGGCAGGGGTTTCGGGCAGCACCCCGGTGCGTCCCCGCTCTCTGCCTGACCGCTGTCCAGGCTCCGTGCCCACCCGAGACCACCAGTGGGATTTCCAGCCCGTGTTCCCTGGAGCCCACCGTGGGGACAGGGACACACGATGCGCTGCCTGCCAGGAGCCCGGGGTACGTTACAAACGTTGAAAAGCAGCACCCATGTTAGCACCCTGCTTGGCCCCGACCCCTCAGGGGGTGACACTCTGCCCCGCTTCCGAGGCCAGATCCTGCCCTACAAGAGCAGGAGCATCCCCGGGGGGAGCAGCACATCCCTGAGGCTGTCT
>NW_020799130.1:3370539-3382544 GCF_003259725.1 Athene cunicularia
GCGCTGAAGTGACAGCCGCAGAGGTGGTAACTGTACTCCTAGCGCAAGGGTAACACATTAAAAGTTCATTATATATATAAAAAAAACATTAATTATGTTTGTATTTCTTGTGGTAGGTAGGAGCTGGGTAGCTTTTATTTGGCCCCTCGTTGCTCGTGGGCTCTCAGGAGGCAGGGAGGGGGCTGCCAGCATTCACATCTCGACATGGGGACCAGCCACATCTCCTTTGGACGATGCCTTTGGCTCCCGGTGGCCGCTCGTTGGGCGAGGGGGACGTACCCCGTCCTCTCCCGTGCCCGAGAGGCGGCAGCCGAGGTCGGCGGCACCTCCTGCCTACGTGAGCTCTGGCAGGCAGGCAGGCCCCAGCACGGCTCTCCCCTACCTCCTGCAGCCTCGGCACCCGGGGCTGGGCGCTGGGCCGGCCATCAGCCCCCTGGGCAGGGCTGGGGGAGCCCGGGGACCCCCCCGGGGGGGTGAAGGCGAAGCCTTAACTCTCTGCTGCTTCCCACTGCTTTGATACAGTGCGGCGCGGCAGCTGCCTGCGGGCAGAGCGGGCCTGTCGCTGCCTGCGGAAGAGCGGGCAGGCGAAGCCCCGTGGCCAGGCATGGAGCCCACGTCGCTGGTCCCTCCCTGGGCCGCTGCGGCTCGGCTGGACCCCGACACCGTGCAGGGACACAGACTCGGGGAGCAGCTACAAAACCAGCCGGCGGCTGCTTTTGCGAAGGCGTCAGGTCAGCGCGGCAGGGCTGGAGCGACGGCGTCCTCGGGGCTTGGCATCCATCACCTCCGTGGCAGCGTGCGCACGGCTCCCTTGGGTTTATTCAAATCCCTCAGCTCCCTCTCATCCCTCTGGAAGGAATTGCTGATAAATAGGGGCTGGGAGCGCTGCTGGGTGCTGTTGGGTGCCGTGGGGCACGCGTCCCCCCGCCACGCAGACATGCCCCGTCACGCGTGTGCTCTCTGCCCACGCAGGCAGGTGCACGCCCGCGGGCGCTCACCTGGGGGGGGTGCACCGAAACGACACCACACACACACACAGAGAGTCCCGCCGGGACGCAGCCTCATCTCCCCTGTCCGCCTCGCCTGGCTTAATTAAAGCCCACTATCGCCCCTCCTAATGTGATTCCAAGGTTAATGAGGCCTCGCTCTCCATCCTCCCCTGCCCCGGCCCTTTGAAGTGGAGCTGCTTTCCTCTCCCTGTGTCTGACGGTGGTAGGAGGTGCTCAGTGGGGTGAGCTGGGATCCCAGCACCATGTCACTAACATTTTTAGCCTCTGTGGGTTAAGCCAAGACTAAAGACTCACAGCGCATGAGCCTATTTAAATTTAAACGCTTCTGATCTGGCCCAGCCCAACCTCTGCGCAAGAAAACACCTTCCCTGCATCTCAGCCTGCTGCTGTCAGGGAATTAACAGTTATACAGGTGACTTTGTCTGCGTGGCCTCAATAAAAATTAGCATGTTATTAAATAACAGTCCTTGGCACATCGGGGTGCTTCTGGGCGGTTTCGAGATGTGGCAGCTGCCACCCAAGCAGGGCAGCCAGGACTGGCGTGAGGGTTCGGGTGCCATCAGGATGTGTGTCCTGGTGACACGGCCCCACTTGGTGACATCTCTGCCCGGCAGGAGGGATTGAGGAGCTGATGGGGATCCAGGGAACTGGGTTTAAATCTGGCACTGGGAAAGACCCCTGAGCTCTGCAAAAGTATTTGGATGCTTAATTTCCGCTGGCTTTTTCTGCCTGTTTTAGCCCCAAGTGCAGCCTTGATCCCAAACTGGCTTTAGGGAGCGATTTTCAAAGTGGGTGCCTGGGATGGCATTGTGGAAGTGCCCCAGATCTACTAAAAGTGAACCCAAACAGTTCCAACTGGACCATTCCCCACTCAGGAGAGCCCTGGTGCACCCCGGGGAGCAGGATTAACCCTTGGAATCTCAAATCCCCCAGCAGCCCTGGCCTTGGCTGCCCCCTCCTCCCCACCAGCCAGTGTCCGAAGGTCGGGGGTGCCTTGGGGACAGCCCTTGCCCTGATTCCCTGCACGTGGGCTGGGCTGTCCCGGCCGGGAGCAAGCAGGCGCCGGGGAAAACAGGCGTCCTGGCACGAGCCGAGCAGCGAGGATTTGTTTTTGGAGTCCTATTTATGGGAAAACACAGCCTGCCTTTTTTTTTTTTTTTTTTTTTTTTTTTTTTTTTTTTTTTTTTTTAAATTTGAGAGTCTCCTCTGCAATACATGGATACATGGAACTATTTGGGGTTGATTTCAGCTGAATAAGTTGCACTTCAGGACTGGATGGTGGCGTCAGGACTGGATGAACCTGAGGAGAAAGAGCTCAGCAGAGGAGCTATAGTGGATCTGAAAAACGAAACATCCTGGCTGCAGCTGAACAAAAGAGCTCTTGTGACCCCGCAATGATGGCTTTATTGGGTTGGTTTTGTATTGCACCGACCTTGAGAAATTTTGAGTGATCAGGAATGAAGGATTGGGGTTTTTTTGGGGTTTTACAGTTTGGGAACTGAACCAGTTCTCCACCCGCCTCCCTGCTCTTCTCCCAGCTCCCATCCTCGCCAAGCCTCTTGCCAGCCAGCACCGAAGAAACAGCCAGCTGAGGCTCGCTGCCAGCAGGTCCTGGCGTGGCTGCGTATTTGCCCGTCACTGGCCTTGGTTTGACAGCTCCTGCCTTTTCCAGCCGGGCGGGAATGGCACCGGTCACCTCGCAGAGCCACTGAGCATCAGGGCTGGCCCCAGAGGGGTGGGAAGGCAGCAGAGCCCCAGCGAGGGCAGGGGAAGGGGGAGCAGCTCCGCTTTGGGGGGTGAGTTTTGAAGAGCCTGTGAGAGGCAAAAGGGCTCATTTTTGTGCCTGTCTGGGAAAAAAAAAACCTCCCACCAACCTATATATATAAAATATATATATAAATATATATCTCCCCCAAGGCGCGAGGTCCCGCTGAGTAAGTAGATGTGAATGACGTGTAACCTAACACTTTCCCAGACACCCTAATGAATTTTCCATGTTTTCCACCATTTAGCTTCTAAATAGGCAGCATTCAAAAATAAAAAAAAAAAAAACCAACCAAACCCCAACCTCAACAAACCACCCATCCTTTCCAGCGGGATGGCCCTGCAGCAGGATTAACCCCCCATGGATGCTCATGGAGATGATGCCAAAAGCGGGAGCTGGTGACTCCGTTTCACACCGATCCAGGCGACGGGCAGATGCGGGGGGTTGATGTTTGCAGGTTTTTTTTTTGGGGGGGGGTCCCTGGGGGTGCAGAAAGGGTGCTAGGCACCTCACAGGACTATTTCAGAGGAACGGGATTGTGACTTAATGATGCAAAATTCGTTAAGGGCTTGACGAGGGAAAAGGGTGGTGTGGGCAAGGTGAGAGCCTGTGGCGACTCCTTCCTCTGTGTCCTGCGTAGCCTAGAAACTTTCTGCAAGTTGAAAGTTTATTTACAAAGACAGACAGTTTGGACACACACAGACATTAAAATAGACGCTGGGGTTTAGAGTTCGGTCTGGAAAGAGAATATAATAAGATTTTTGCTGACACTTTTGTTAGCTCTGTTCTCAAAGGAAATATTCTTCACTTTTCCTAGGAGATTTTTTTAGCCCAAACCTCACTCAATTTAATATCTGAATGCTCAAAAAAAATGTCATCCAAGCTCCAGTGATTTTTTTTCCCCCTTTCAGTTTTCATTTTGCAAAAGAAAAACCTCCCCTTTCTGCTCTGACTGCCCCACACTATTGCTTTCAGCCCTATTTTTCAGCATCCCCTGTCACAGTGGCAGCTCTTGGATACTCTCTGGGACTCAGGACGGGCATCTGCGACGGCTCTCGGCTCTTGAAGGGCCTTTGGGAGAGGCTGACGCCCCCCACATCCCACGCTGCCATGCTGGGGTCCAGCTTTCCCGTTAAATTAGCGCAGAACGTGCGTATAAGCAAGATGCAGCCCCAGCATTCACAGAACGCTGGATCCTGTGCTTGGTAGGTGGCCCATATAAAAATAACGCCCACATAAACATAACACCCATCTGGCCCTCAGGTGTTGGGTACATTTAACACCATCAGCTCGCTGAGCTACCTGGGCCTCCCAGCTACATTTTAGCTGCTGCTGTGTCCCCCCAGCATGGGTTTGGTCCAGCATCGCCTGATCCAGCCACAGCCTCGCTCCCCAGTGGGCATCACCCCATCGGCATCAGCACCAAAACCGCTTTGTTGAGGGGCTGCACCCCTCGAAAGCCCCTTTTCCACGGGTGACACAGCACACGTCGGTTCAACAAAGCCCTTTTTATTTGTCCTCTTGTTCTTTTTCCTTTTCTCCTTCTTCTTCTGTCTTTTCATTGAGGCTTTAAGCGAGGCTGCGAGTAAAGCGCGGATCAATTTGGAATGGAAAGTTCCTGTAAATAATAGCTACACCTCGGGGTGTTTCCTCTCCCAGTAGCTGTGAAGAAAAGGCGGGCATGTCTAGGGTTTGACTTGAAACATATTCCCGCTGGCCAGGGCTGCAGAGCCCGGTTCTCACCCATATTAGCATTTATTGTGGTTTTGTTCGCGCTTTTCCTTTTCTTTTCTTTTTTTTTTTTTTTCCCCTTTCTTTTTTTTCTCTTTCTGTACAAACGCCGCTAAGGGCTACGCTTATGGAGATGCTGCAAAGAAGGGGCAGAGCCTCAACCCCAGCACGTCTGCCCTGCTCGATGGGCAAGGCGCTGGCATCGCCCCGCCTGGGGCCTCCGCTCATGAATAACGCCTGCGTTGAGTGGCTTGGCTCCTCGGGAGCCCCCAGCCTACAGCGCTATTGTAGGCTGGGATTTTTTTTTTTTAATTTTTGCTTTTCAGCTGTCATTTGGGTTCTGGAGGCGAGTGGTGAGTGCTAAGGGGTTTGGGTTTGGACCGCCTGGGAATTTGGATCCTGTTTAAGATTTGCGCCGGAGCTTTGGTGTCTCGGGAAGCGGCGCGGCGATGACAGGAGGCAGTTGGGGTGTGGGGTGCTTGGCTGGAGATGCAGGGGGTCACCTGCCAGGTCTAGCTCGGTGCAGTGTGAGTGGTCCAGACCCACCTTGGAGACGCCTAAAGGGGTTTTCTCAGAGCTCACAGCCCAGGGGGTCCCCCCACCCATCCATCACCTCCCTGCATCCCCGTGAAGGCCCCTGGACACCTTACAATGCCTGCTCGGGCCAAACTGAGGTTAAAAGCAGCCACGAGGCCTCTGTCAGACCCCAGATCCAGACACTGGGGTGCTCAGAGAGGTGCCAAAATCAGACCCTGGAGAAAGAGCAGCGTGATGAACCTTCCTCTGTACCGGGGCACAGATCTGCTCCCCCCAGTGAGAAGTGAGCAGGCGGAAGGCACCGGGGAGACTTGTAACCGTACGTTTATTATTCCACATGGAAAGTCATTAAAATGATTACACGGAGGCCTGACGATATAATCACGTACATTGGATAAGAACATTGACACCGATAATAGAAAAGCAGAGCTGACCACTTTGCTATGGCTTCGTACCAACGCGATTTCCACCCGCTCACGGAGGAGCCCGGCTCTGTTCTCACTGATGCCAGCGCAGCAGAGACTCCTCCAGCAAGAGCTTCTTCCAATGACTTCAACAGGAGCAGACCCTCCTCTTCCTCTCCCTCCCTCCCTGCCTCCCCCCCTCCCCAGTGACAAGTGCTACAGGTTAAAAAGATGGGCTACATATTAAATATAGGGCATTACCTTCAAGTAGGGCTGGTATATTACAAATAACCACATTATTTGGTATCACTAGCATTTTTTTTTTAATGTCCATCGTAAGACACCATTAAAAAACCCAACAACTTTAGCCTTCTTTATCTACAAAGATCTTTGTTCTCATCTCCTTAGTTGTTTGTTGTTATTTTACCCTGCACATACAAGTATTAGAAGCATTATTAAGAATTGGATCCTTCAACACATTTAAGAATTATATTATTATAACAAATAAGACCAAAAATTAGATTTTATAGTTAAATATTCTGTGAGCCAGACAAAGGGGTTTTACTGTACAAGCAATTGTGCATTTTTTTAAAAAAAGCAAATTATAGTGCAAAGCAAAAAACATTGGCCTGTCTTGTGACCATTTGCATACAACAGAGGTGCATATATTTACACCTTCACATGACAATATGTCATAAAAACAACATTGTTGCCATTCTTTTTATTATTTTATTTTTTTAAATTCACTACGAACAGTCTTAAATTAACCCTAGTACTACGAATGCCTTGTTTTCTTTGTGCTTTCAATCAGTGGCGCAATCGGATGATAAATGCATCAAAACACAGGCTGCCGTGGTCCAGTTTCTACAGCTGGCAAGCACCAGAGGGGTGCTCGCTGTCGCTAAGGCAAGTGAAGGTTGCAGTTTTGCTGGGGTAGGTTTTTTTTTTTATTATTATTATTATTATTATTGTTTAAAAGTTGTTCTTCTTGTTGCTTATTTAACTCGTGAGTGGTCATCGCAGCTTTCCAACTAAGCCAGGATGTCTTGCTCCAGTCTTGACGTGGTAGTGCAATTACAACGCTCTGTACCTCAACCGAGTGCTGACGAGCTGCCAACTGAGATTTGGTGAGAGGCGGCACGACTGTAAGGGTGTAACTGAGACAGAGGGGCCGGGAGGGCAGCTGTGGGGTTTGAAATTTCTTATGTTAAAAAAAACCAAAACAAAACAACTTGGTTACTGGTGGCACTGGGGGCTGGCTGCATCCCCTTGCTGCAGGGTAGGCTCTAGAGAGCAGCAGGTACCACAGTTGTGTGCTCCCTGAGAACCTGCCCATGCATCCTCAGCTCTGCCAGCACGAGGAATCCCGAATCCAGCCTGAATTCCCACGCCAGCAGAAAGCACAGCCGGCTTGTGGGAGGCAACGTAACCCTGCGGCATGAGCCGGGCCACTAACCCAGCCTTGTGGGGGCTCCTGCTGCCTCTCCCGCTGCCTATGGCCTCCTGTCACGGTCTCGTTCAGGTTGCAATCTCTTTGGTATCAGCTACGAGGGTGTGTGGTGCCTGGGAGACCTGGTTCCTCCAAACAGTGCGTGATGCAACCAGATACCGACAGGCTGGCGGTACCTTTAGTGCCCCTTCTTTGGCTTATGCATCTACAGCAAGCCTGGGGACGCTTGGGGGAACGCCAGGAGGGGTGAGGGGATGGAAAAGGCCAGATAACATTGCTTTGCAATATTCCCACCACCGAGGGACTGAGTAGAAATTGCTCCTTTCTCCAAATCTCAGTTAGAGCTTTCAGTATGAACCGACAAGTGTGTGTCATTTCTGAATCAAAAAAGTCATCACGTGTCTGGGTGAAAACACAGGAAAGAATCATAACAGAAATACCATGCTTTGCCACCAGCTGCACGTGTCGCCACTCAGAGAGGATGAAAGGAAGACCCAGAGACCGGTGGCAGGGTAATGCCAAAGGTTCCCAAGTCCCTGTTGCAGCTAATGCGCTTGGAAGTGCATCTCATGCATCTTGGATTGTCCTGAACGCCGCCTTCATTTCAGCCACCATCACTGAGATTTGCTAAGAGGAGCAAAGAATTGAATGGTGAGGTCAGGACAAAAGAGCAAACAAAACAAAACAAAACACGTCTCGTAAAAAGTACATCTCATGTAAACATACAGGAAAGAGGGGGTCTGTCAGGCACGGGATCAGCCACGTTACTGGTTTAAAAATGACGACAACAACAAAAATGAACAATACAACCTCTGTCGTCAACAACAAATAATAATAATCACATCACAGCTCTTGTTCACATGGCTGATGCCGGCCGACCCGCGAGGAGCACGCAGCCCCCGCACGTGCCCGAGTCCCCGCGGTTGTGCTGTAAACCAGACTCTCACGTGCCGCGCGTCGTCCCGGAGCTCTTTGGTGGTCAGGGGCCCTACACTGGCTGGGAGGGAAGGAGAGGAGACAACGAGGGTTATTTTTTCTTGTTTTTTTTTCCTCTTTTTTTTTTTTTTTTTCAGTTCAGTCTTTCTGCACTGGCAGAGAGATGGCTTGGACAACTCCCTGGTCTTTTCTCTTCTCTGGAACATTTTGCAGAAGAAGGGTGAGCTTTTTGTAACTTCTGAATGCTTTGTGTGGGGAAGAGGTGCGAGTGAGATGACTGAGAAGTGTTCTGCAAGAAACAAACTTCTGATTCCATACGTCCTTTTGGTTTTTTCCCTATGTACAATCCACATGCTTAAAAGATACGAAAGGAACCACATCAAGCGACAAATTCAAGCCTCGTGGATGTTCATCTTGAAATGTAACGTAGGTCCCCGTCCATCTTCACTTGATGTTTGCCCGTGCTTGCATGCAGAGGATCCTGGTTTGCTTTTGGTTTGGGAGACTTTGGTTTACCTTTTCCCTAGGCATCATTTTGCTTTATACACTACCAAAAGGAGTAGCGTAACGGTGGCTGATTAAGTTAAAGATACCGGTGCCCAGTTGAGTTCCTCCTAGTAGGGTCTCCAGACCGACTCATCCATCCTCCCAGTAGTTGTCATGGTCGTCGGCGAGTTACTGTGGCTCCCATCCGCATCCACCCCGTCGTTCTGATTGCCCAGGTTGGGATTCATTAAGTTGTTCCCTGCTGAGGCACTTGTACAAGAAGAGAGCATCCGGGTGGGGGAGCGCTCGCCGCCCGCCACCATGGAGAACTGGTAGGAGCCCGAGGACGTGCCATAGTACAAATGGTAGGGAGAGGGGTTGGCCTGGAAGGGTCCACTTTGGTTTTGTGTGGAGCCGGGGTAGGGGGGTGGCAGGTAAGTGTGGTGGAAGCGCGTCGTGGTGGGCATGCTGGTCATGCTGATGCCCCCGATGCCTGTGGCGGAGGGTGTCGCGGTATAAGGGAAGGCAGCGGACATGGCGCCGGGGTAATGCATCCGCGGGTCGGAGAACCTGGTCTCGGTGAGAGCCGGCAGCGTTGGGAAGGAGCGATCGAACTGCCGGGGGTCAGAGAAGGGGCTCAGGTCTGACGTGCCTGGTGGGGAGGGAGGAAGAAAGAGGGTGGTTAGAGCGCTATCCTTGACGCTTGTAGAGTTTGCCCTATAGCCCGGGCCATCCCCTGCCGAAGGAATTAAAATCAGAGGGAAAAGCATTGCTTGGATCTGCCAGGGAAGAGAGCTGGGGAACTTAAATATAAAAATCCTGAACCCATTTGTTTAAGTTGTTCCCATTTCCTGTCCTAAAATTTGTTGTTTCCTATCCAAGAAGGGACACGACTAAGCTGACTTCTCTAGGGGTCTATTCATCTCTGGCAGATTAAAAAAACACACCCCATAAACACAGAAAAAAAATGTTTAGCCATTACATCAGCTGTGTAGTAAATAAATGGATGCAGGCCCCAGACGGCCGGTCCCTGAGACAGTCGGTGGTGTATATACACACACACGGAGACGGAGAGGAAAAGCTGGAGTCCAGACCAGCCAGCTAAGCCTTCTTGTGGGTGGCCTGTTCGTGCTGATACCATCAGGGGATGGGGCTGATAAACACACAGCTGAAAACTCCCAAGCTAGGAGCCACAACATCCCTCGGCTTGATTTCTCTGTGTATTTTTCTCCTTCCAAGAGGATAAAGGGAGTGAGAAATTCAGGCTTTCTTCTGCTGGGGGAAGGGAGACTTGGGTCAGCGTGGTGGGGACGTTACGCAGCTCCCTCGGATGCTGGAGCCCCCCCATGACTTTTCTTGTGGGAAGCCTGGGTTAGAGATGGGAATCCACACCAGCGGAGGCTTTGAGGACCACAATGCTGTTCTGGGGCTCTCGCAGCTGTGCCGAGGCTGGTGCCATTCTCTTACAGAGCCCAGCTCATCTGGCCTTGGCATATCTGAGACAGAGAGAAATGAGTTTTGGTCTCCAAGGAGAGATGTGAAACCTCTGTCCTCGAGACCTCCATGGCCCACGCCAAGCTCTGTCAGTAGTTACGCAGGAGGATAAGGATAGAAACACTGTGACTGTGCCTTTCTCAGACTTTTAACACCCCTCGTGAGATGAAAATCTCTAGAAAGAGCAGTTCTAGCCCAAAGCGCTTGGCTGGTGCACCGAGCCCAAAGCCTTGGCCAGCTGGAAGTGGCTCTTCATCCGTCCTGTTTACTCCCAAGATCCCTATTTTCCCTTGTTAAAAGCAGGGGCATTGCGACTTTCTGCTTTGCCACTGGCATGTGATCTGGATGCAGTGACTTTTTTTTTGGTCACATTGACTGAATTTTTAATCCACTCAGAACGAGAAAATGTGTGAGATGAGTATGATAAACACGCTTGCTGGTTTTAGATATGCATATATACACAGACACACACATTCATACGATTGTAGATTCGCTATGCATGCATAGGGGTTTGTGTTTTATATATATTTATTATGATGAGGCATTCTTAACTTCTCAGGGCTGGTGTTCCAGGCCCTGCAGCATCTCCCCAGGAAAAAATACTTGAGTTAATCCCTTCCAGCTAACTAGTGGCAAGGGCATGCTCTTGGAGGTGCAGATAGGGAGGGGATTTGATCTGAACCCTCTTTCTCATCCCAGGTGAGTCCTTCAGCCATCAGCCGCTGGAAGGAGAAGGGGAGGGAAGGTTCCTCCCTCCCCTCCAGCCGTTTTGCGGGCGATCGGCAGCGCCTGCCTTCCCACGCAGGCTCCATGGAGGAGAAAGGCGGGGGAGCACCTGGTTTGTGAACGTGGCTGTGGCTTTGGTGCGAGATAAGAGAGGAGCAGCTCAAAGCTGTCACGGAGCGCTGCTCTGCACACACCCGGGGCTGGCTGCAGCCGAGCCGAGCGTGGAAGTGGCTGCCTGGCCGCAGGGCTGCCCCTCTCGGATGCTGTGTGGAAGGGTAGCGTGCTTGGGCTGGCTAGAAAAGCACAACACTGAAAAAAATGCTCACAGCTGTCCAAGCCAACTTGATTTCACACCTCAGCCTGCCAGCAGGCCGCTCTGCCCCATCCCGAAGCCATGCTGCTGTAAAAGCAGCACCAAAACTGCTCTCAGGTGCTGTGCGCTGAGGTTTGGAGACCAGCTCTGCAAGAAGCAGTTTGACCAGAGCCTGTAGCCTTAGCGATTCAGCCACATCCCAGCATAAGGTAGGACCACGGGACAGAATCCTGGCTGAACTTGGACTGGAGAGGAAAAAGTGCTACTCTCTGAACGCCTCCTCCCCACACACACTGCAACCCGCACGCTGCGAGAAAGCGGTCGCGAAATTCCCCCCCCAGCCCCCAGAAAACCCAACCTGCTGCTCGCTACCTTCCCGAGAGCAGATGACGATCTCCAGCGATCAGACCGTGCCTCCTTTTCACATGTCTATAAATAATATTCTATAAAATGCAAATCGAAATAAAACGTAAGTGCTCAGGGCACATTTCCCTTTCCCTCTGTAACGTACTCAAAGGGGTGGGTTTTTTTTTAGAGGCTATGTTTTATTGGCCTGAACTTGCAATGTTTGGCAATGTGTCCTTGCTACTAATTTAGACACAAGTGTGTAAGAGCGTTAATTACAGGCCCTGCGCACGGAGCAGAGCACACAGTGGTACTGTTGGGCCCAGAGACGCTCCAGCTATTGCCTACAGAACAGGGGTGGGCAGCGTGCGAGCTCTCCGGGTGCCGGGCTTTGAGCCCGCCGGTCCCTGACCGCCAGCGCTCCGAGGGCTGGGCCGCTATAAACCTGCGGGTGCGGGTGCGAATCCCTCGGAAAGCAAATCCCCCGGCTGTGCCTGCCCCGGCCGGTGCCCCGCAGAGCCCGTCGGGCGGCCCAGTGACCGTGACCGACCGCTTTCATCCTCACTGGGCCTTGGGCTTAAAAGTCTGGCTCAGAATCAAGCTCCAGCTTTCCCCGACCAGTCTGAGGCTAAAATAAAAAAAAAAATAAAGTCCAAACAACCCCCAAAACCAAAACCACTTGTGTATTTTGTCTCCGTGTTATCTGGGGGAGGGTGCGCTGGTGTTCGGCCTTCCCAGGCTGCGGCAAACAGGCACAGGCGGGGTATAACGTTGGTCTCCGCTTTACCGTGCCCGGGGAGGCGCAGCC
>NW_020799130.1:3382594-3405304 GCF_003259725.1 Athene cunicularia
GCCGCGCCGGCCTCGGGGCTGCGGGAGCGGGCGGGGGAGCGGGGCCCGGGCCGCGCCATCCCCTCGGGGCTGCCCCTCCGTCCTGCCTCCTTCACCTCAGGGCTGCCCGTCCAGTCTCAGCTCCTTCACCTCCTCCATTTCAGTCCTCACCCCTGAGCTGCCCCTTCATCTCGGCTCCCTCGCCTCAGGGCTCCCGCTCCACCTCAGCACTCTCGCCTCAGGGCTGCCTCTCCGTCTTGGCCCTCACCTCAGGGCTGCCCCTCCATGTCGGCTCCTTCACCTCAGGGCTGTCCCTCCATCCCCGCGCCCTCTCCTCAGGGCTGTCTGTCCATCTTGGCCCTCGCCTCAGGGCTTCCCCTCCACCTCAGCCCCACACCTGCAGCTCTGCCCAGGGGCATCACCCCTCCTGCCCTGAATCCGAGGAGATCCACACCGAAACACCTCCAGCGAGATCCAAATAAAACAACGCTATTAATACCCTCCATAACCACCTAACTCAGCAGCAGAGCAACCCTCCATCACACTTAGCCAGCCATCAAACGGCAACCTGGAGCAAACAACGCGCTAAGCAAACGCCAGGGAAATAGGAGCGGGTGAAGCTGTACCCTCGGGCCCCACGCTCCCTTTGAAATCGCAGCCGACCACGTACTTTAAAAATCCCGTCTCGCTGTCCCCTTCTCCAGCGCAGGCAGAGCCCAGCGCATCTCACACACACATCTGCGTGGTAGCGCTGCCTCGGAGGATTTACTACGGTTTGCCTCGCTTACTCGCCGTCCAGCCCCCATTTGCTTTTTTGGACCCTGGCAATCTGAGCTTGAGTATTTCAGTTGTCCAGTTGCCAATCAAAATATTTGAAGGAAATGTTTATTTTCTTCTCGAAATCACACCAGCTGCTGCACTAACTGAATAAGCCCATTTAGCTGTAAGAATTTAACCATTGTAAGAGTGAATAGAGTCCCCCAACTACTCCAAAATCTGACCCAATCTATCAGCGGAAATGTCAATGTTTTGGATGGGATTTTGGGGAAGTGTGGAATGTGTATTAAATAAAAGCCATGTAAAGGTCAAAGCCCTGATTAGTAATGCCACTGTCTCCTCGTTAGGGCTGTGCTGCCCAGGGGACCACGGAGGCCAGGACACACCCTGTTATTTAATTGTGCAGCTGCAATTTGCACCTTTTGAGGACCCCCAAGTCCCCCCGCATGTGGAGCTGGATAGAAACAGACTTTCAAAGCCACTCAGCCCCTTTCTAGATTTAAAAAAAAAAAAATGTGCTCAAACAACACAGCAGCTTTCTTTTCACCTCGGAGACAATACGGGTCTTTTCTTGGGTGGATGGCAAGGAGATAACCGCAAAAAGCCACCTCTGAGCGCCTGCATGGCCATGGGAGCTAAACCTCTGCCAGTTTGTGGCAGAGCCGGGCAGGGCAGCGAGGGCTGGTCATGAGCATGGAGGTGGGGAGGCTGATCCGAGAGGCTGCCGACCACAGAGGTTTCTCTGGGTGTGTTCAGCCGCCTCCCTTAAGACCATGCTGGGTTTGGGAGCTGCCTCGGATGGAGTGAAACTGGTCCCCGCACCCTTGCTGGGTCAGGACTGGTGGATCTGCTCTGAGTTCCCTGGAGGCCTTCGGGCAGCTGAGGCAATGGACCCTGCAGGAGGTTTTAGGGACTAACCGCACTGCCATGAATCCATCCCAGAGAAGTGGTGGGGGTTTCCACTGCCTCCTAAGCCAGGAAAATATCTGTTCTGCTTAGAGAGAGGAAAGGGCAGCAAAAGCAAGGTCAGGACCTCTTCAGTGCTGCAGAAAGGGAAGAGGTGTGAGGGACAACTAAACAAGCAGCTCTGTGCGCAGAGCACGGCACCAGGGCTCGATGTACAGCAGTAGGAGGAGATTATCAGATCATCTGGGGCCGTGCAGTGATGTAGGGAACCTGAGCAATTCCACAGCACCCAAGAGATCGCTCTCTGGTCCCTGTTTTAGGGATGTGGGGAACATGCAGTGGCTTATTCAGTAAGTCAGCAGTAAACCTAAGTAAGTGTGTGTATTATACAACACACAAAAATACTCATTGTGTGTGGTACACACAGAGAGAATAAAGGAAATTTAGAGGAAATTTGATAGTGTGGCACTCTCCAAGTGTATAGAATATATAAATATCTTCAGCCTGGCCATATATCACCATTTCATTTATAGGCATATATGTGCCTTGCAAAATTGTAATGAAAAATATAGCCCGGGGGGAAAAAAAACCTCCTTTCCTGTCTTATGCCATGATGATTGACGACAATGTAAACACTAATGATACTTTATGCTTATGTATATAATACTCATGCATGTGTGAGATGGAGCAGGGACAGAAATTCTCTCTGTCTGTATATACCTTTGGCTATTTTTTCTTTACTAGTTTCTGTGATGCTTGGAACTCCGAGTTGTCTTTCAGCATTTTTCTGACCTCTCTTCCTCTCTGCTTCCTTCCCCAGATCATAACAGCTCCATGTGGGAACACGGAGAGGCAGGTGGCCAAAGATGGAGAGAATCTGCTCTGCATGGGAAGGTGCACAAGATGCATTTGATCTCTGAAGACCCAGCTCATCTCTAGAGCAGGCGCCGCTCTCCTCCCCACCCACGCATGCAGGCACGCTCTCACGCCTCTGTCACAAATGTTAACAAGTTCATTCGTTTCCAAGTCAGAGACAACTAAAAAAGAAAACGGCCCCTTCCTCCCACCCCACAAAAAATAGAGCAAAATTTATTTTGGGGGAGGAGGGGAGGTGTTGAAAAAAAATGAAGGTGTGATCAGCATCCGTTGTTACACGCCCATGGAGCAATTGTTCTGTATCTGATATAACCAGCTCACGAACTGGGTGCAAGTACTTCCTCTGCAGAGTTTAAAAAAAAAAAACAAAACAACAAACCCAAACCCCAAACCAAAACACAACACCACACACTTGCTTATCACAGCATCGCCAGGCACCACCTCAAGATTGCTGAGCACGTTTGCTGCTCGCTTTTCTAATTCTCTTCAAATACCGTGTGCTGCCGTGCAGACAGACACTCAACCCCCAAACCTACTCCGGTGAGCATCGCAAACCTTAACTCCGCTCTCCTGGGTCCTCTCCCAGCACTTTCAGCCAGATCCCAAATATGCTGGGCAACAGCCTCCTGGTCTATACAGGCGGGCAGGGCAGAGAGGCAGGGAAATTCCCAGGTATTCCCAGCTCACTGAATCACCAACCGCATCTCAACGTCCTCTGCAAACTCTTCAAGGTCTATTGGATGCTCCCAGCCATTCGTCAGACCCATCCTGCCCTTCTGGGGAGGACCCTGCTTCTAACATCCAGTCTGGATTTATTCAGGGCCAGTTCAGCCCCATCTCCCGTGCCAGCACTGTCCTTCATAGCTTACATTAGCTCCTCTCCTCCCTGATGTTTACCCCCTGGATGTATTTATACAGAGCAATCAGCTCCGCTCCCAGCCTGCCTTTTGCTAGACTAAACAAGCCAGGCTCTCCCAGCTTCCTCTCCCGCAACAGCCTCTCTCTTCCCTTCGCCATCCCCAGAGCCCTCCTCTGTCCGCATCCCCCTGCCCGGCAGGAACCGCATCAGGCTCCATCCCACAAAGCTAATGAATAAGCTAACGGTGCTAATTGGAGCGGGTGGGTGGGCTGAACGGGAAACGCTCCCTTGATTGCAGACACTCCCTCTGGCCTGCCTGCGCTTTGCTCTTCACCTGTATTCAAAGGGTATTAAAAAAAATTAACAAGCCCTGACTACATAAAAGGAAGTTGCTGAATTTACAACCCCGCCTGAAGCTAGACCACCTTGCCTGCTGAGCAGGTTTGGACCAGGCCAAGTCTGCCATGGGAAACCCACTGCGGAGCAGCAGGCTGATAGGGGCAGCTGCTGGGGCGATAGGAGAGGGGGCTCCAGCCCTGCTCTGCACCACAGCCCGGCAGCCTGGCAGTGCCCTCCTGCAGTGGGACCCCAGCCTGGAGGTTCCGTGAGGATCCCAGCAGAGCAAAAATCCCCTGTCAAAGGCACATGGCATCCCTGGAGCCTGAGGGAAATTCAGCCGGGCTCATTGATCTGCTACGTCGCTCGTCTGCTATTTGTGGAAGTGCCGCTCCTCGGCACCCTGCGCTGAGGCTGGGAGACAAGGCGGCTGCACGGCAGCGGCAGAAGCAGCGGTGGCGGGTGCTTGGCCTCTCTCTTGGGGGAAGCTCCCGTCCAGCACTGGCCTGTGGTTCGTCTTTGACGGTTACACGCCAGATTCGTTTAAGGGACATCCACTGCGCAGCGGGCAGTTGTAATTGAGAGGAGCAGAAAAGCAGTTTAAAGATAGGCACAGAAGCCTGCGGAGCCTGAAAGCAGGCAGGAAACCCATCTTAAGCGTGTTCCTTCCTTTGAGGCTGAAGCTGAATCCCACAATATGTTTTCTTCCCACTAATGCTTGCCTAGCTTCCTTTGGAAACAATTTAGCCTCTGCCCATGGTAGAATGTTTTTATCCATTAAGAAACGGATATTTTAAAGAAACCATAAGTCGATCTGGACAGGGATTAGGAAGCAGCAATTCAGTGTATTTGCTGGGCCCATAATTCAGGACTTAACCTCAGAGCAGCCACGTTGCATTTCGGAAACAATAGGGCACTCACTGCCTATGCCAAGAGGCTTCTTAAAAGTAATGTAATCCTTTAAAAATGTATATTTAAAAAGAAAAAGAGAGAGAGAGTTGACTTTAAATGCATATGGTCAAGCATTCTGCTGATGACTGGCCCACGATAAAAACATTGCACTGGCTTCAAGCAATGGATTGGAAATCAAGCTGGTTAAAGCTGAGGTGGTTCCAGAGCAGGAGATACGAAAGCTCTTCACCAGCAAAGACGGTGTCTCCCAAACCGTTCAGCAGACACTAAGGCAGGGAGAGGCAGGATGAAGTTTGCAAAAGGATCCAGCGTTTACTGTTCTTGCTGTGAAGTCAAGGGAATTTGGTTTCACTGGAGCAGTGTGAAGAGTGTGCAAGGGGATGTTAAGTGCATTAATCAAAACAGCTCGCTCCGTTACTGAGCCGATCAAATTTAAAATCACTTTGCAATTGTCCTTGTGTACACGGGGCCCCTACATGTTGCCGGACAATGCACACACAATTGCTTTTGAGTGGCTGAAAATGTTTCCACTACAAAGCTAGAAGAGAGGAGCCGGCTGCATGGGCGGTCCTCCTCTGTCGTAATGGGAATAAAATAGTTCAGTATGAGCCACTGCTGGAACACGGGCAAGGGCAAAGCGTCGTGTGGAGGACTGGGAGCTGCTAGGACCATCCTGGTTCTCCCCGGGAGGACGCGTGTCTGTCACCATCCCACTTCCCCAGAGCAAGGGCGCCTCGAGAAGCAGCTGAAGGCGGGCAGAAGCAAGTTCCTTTAACATCTTGCTTCACTTTTTGAGAGCTACTTGATGATTTTTATTTTTTTTTTTAAGCTAGAAGACAAAACTTGAAAAGAAGCAAAGCACGCAAGGCTCTGGCTTCGCGTGCCCCGTAATAAGGAACCATTTCAAGCCATCCTAATGACAGCTTCGTGTCTCACTGTGGAGATGGGAGAGCTGGGATTTCAAAACCTCAGATTTTCCAGACCTCACTGGAGAAGTATTGGGCCAAATCCTCAGTGGGGGCAAATAGCTCCGCTCTGCTGAAGCCAGAGCACCAGCTGATGCTACATGAGGGTCTGCCCGTCCTACCTGCCTGGCTACTGGGTCAGACTCTCCTCACAGATCACAGGGTGAACCCAGAATTACCCTATTTTCCCCCCAAAGCAGTGCAAAAGGGAATGAAATCTGGTGTGTGGAGGGATGCAAATGTCTGTCCCGTTTGCAGGCAGACATGGAAAGGGATTGGTTGCCCGTCTGCACAGGGTAAAGCAAGACTGAAGCCACTGGAATTCACTGACACTGGGCAGCGGGAAACCAGTCTGAGAGCAGGATCTGACCCGCTCGGCCACGGTGCTGAGCACACTCTCCTCCCATGTTTCCTGGCATGCCCTTCAGAAACGATCGGTTTTCTCTTACCGGGAGGTTTTTGGTTTGAGACCATTTAACCTCAGGATGATCATTTTACATGGGGGCTATTTATAACCTCATGGGGCTGCTTTACTGAAAGTCTACTGCAAACAGCCGAGGGCCAGATTCTTCTCCGATTTACACCAGCGTCCTTGCTGTGATCTCCACCACGGCCACAGCCTTCACTCTCCAGGAAGAAAGCTTGGACTGGGCCAGAGCAAACACATCCCCAAAGGACCCCAGTTCCTCCCAAAGATAAACGTTGTCTCCTACGTGCCTGTGCTGTGTCCAGCGATCTGAGGCACCTGAATCCCCCCGCGGTGGCTGAGGCTGTTTCTGAGCATCTCGGCTCCCCAGCCTGGTTTTGCCAGAAGGGGATTAGGAAGTGTTTGTACAAACTGCTGGGTCAGCAGAACCAGGAGGCCAACCAACCTCCAGCACATGAGCTGAAGGCTGCTGGGCGTAGGTGATCATGGAGGCAAGACCTGCCTTTCTGCCTCGCGCTGGCCCCCTTTTAATCCCCGCACAGGGATGCAGGGATGCTAAAAACATTAAGGTTGGGAAGAACCCAGGTAAAGAGTAATTGAGGGCCGGATGAACTCCAGCCTGCCCCGTTCGTCCCTCCTAACCGATATCTCGTTATGCTTTTTGCTAATCGGCTTCTTGTGTGTGTTACCTAAGAACGTGCCAAGTCGTGAGAATTACGGGCCTGTTAACTCCTGTGTTATTCTTGGCACGGGCCAGGCTCCACTTGCTGGGGTAAAAATTATGATCTTTGTGAATAAGCCGTGTGTGTGTGTGAAAGAGGTGGGGGCTTTTTTTATTATTATTATTATGATTGGTTATAGTCAGCGTTGTGTCAAAAGGACAGGGCTGAGATTAAAATTACTGATCCGATTCTGCTGCCAGTTACGCTGGTAAGAACCCACAGTAATTTTAAGACGGTTCCTCCAACTTAGGAACAAGGGAGCCAAGAGCAGAGTGTGCACGAACTGCCTTTTGCAGCATTCCTGGTACTTTGGATTCACTCCGCAGGAATGATTTTAAATGGCTAATTTTGTGTGTCTCCACTCCTGCTGTCACTTGACATTTGGGAATTTGGCACGGGCGGTAGCTTGTGGCCAGTTTCATTTTTTTTCTTGTTGAATTTGTGTCATCACCTGATTCTTTGCTCCAAACGACGCTCTTCGGGTTTCTGGCACTGCAGGGGACTGTGCTAATTTAAAATACGCATCTTTTTTTTTCTTCCCCCAAGAATCTTTTTCTTTATTATGTAGCCAATGGGACGAGCCTATAAAAGTCTTTCTCTCTCTCCTTCTTGCCTTTTTTTAACAAAAATCAAACGATAATCCTACACAAAATGCCCGGGTTCCTCTCATAAACCGTGTTAATATCAATGAAAATTCCAAGCATAAATATTTGCATTTCAATGAGAAATAAATTAAATTTTCACTGTAATTTTGGGTTGGGAGGAGCGGGGGAGCTTTTACAGTTCGGGTAACGTTTTCAAACATGTTTCTGTGCCTGAGACACCCTCTTTGCCAATGACACTGAGGTTTTCAAACATCTACGTCACTTCTGAAAATGCAACACAAAGGCTTTTGGAACTTTTCATATGAAACCTTCCAAGAAGGGCCATTTTCCACCATAACTCAAAATGCAAACAGTTTAAATACTATCCCTTAAATCTCCATTAGTAGTTCTACTGATTTTCAAGGGAAAACACCACCAAGATTAAAAATTCATGGAAAAAGAGCACGTCTCCCATGCAGACAGGAGAACGGTCTCTCTTAATACATCCTGATGGCATCTGGCTGAGCTGAGAAGAGCTGAGAAGTGCTGAAAGCCGGGAGCAACGAGGCAGCTGGATATTTTCAAATGCAACGCTCTGTTTGGAGCTGAAATTCAGGCGCACGGGAATTAACAGACTGGCCTCTCTCGGGTAACTGGTGGCAATTCCTAACTCTTTCCTGGCAACAAGATAATGATGCAGATTCGCGGGGAATGCCCGAGGGCTCAGCTATGCTGAGGGCAAATATGGGAAGAGCGAAGGCTCTGTGTGTGTGTGTGTGTGCGCACGCGTGCACCCATGCAGGTGTGCATACGTGTGGGGAATTATGCTGGAGCTGGGTGATGGATCACCAGACTTGGCATAAACACAATGCAACAAGATAAGAAACCATTTGGATTAGCATGTAAAGTATAATACACCCTTTCTAGTTGATGCTTAACCGTCTACGCGGGTGCCTTCATGTCAAAGAAGCTACTGAGCTACTGGATTTAAAGTGTATTGCTCTGATCTCCCTCATGTTCCTGCTGAAACTGCTCAGTTCTTCCTAAACGCCCATATCTAATGGTGCACAGAGCGAAATCACCTGGGTTTAAGATTCAGCAGCGATCTGCTGATTTAATGGGTGCAAAAAGGCTTCCAGGGTCAAGAAACCCAACCAAACCCCTCCCTAGCTTGTCCCCCAGACAGGGCTCCTTACCCTGGGGAGAGCTGGAGTCCAGCCCTAAATACAATCCCGAGGAAGCTGGCTCGGCCGGGATGGCTCCGCTCCCTGCCCGGCCGTGTCGGCAGCGAGGGTTCGGGGGGTGACGCCAGGCTGGGGCACCCGGCCAGTTACCTTGTATTGGAGTTTGAGCCTGGGACCCAAAGTGGCTTGGGGTGCTGAGGGATCCGCGGGGGTTGGGTGTTGTTGGGGTGACTCTCATGGACTGGCGCAGCCGTTCCAGCTCCCCGTAGCGGTCGGTGAAGGGTTTGGCTTGGTCTTCTAGCTTTTGTCTGTGCCCTGGAACATGATAAGAGAGTCTGATATCTAATCAGTTACTCTTTGGCTAGAGCACCCTGGTTACACACAAAATCGACGCAGCCTCCGTATCTTCGCGGTTTGCTACTGTTCACAGACGGGTAATGTGCAGCAGCCCCAGCAGAGATCGGCTTCCCGGGGGGCTTTGCGCAGCCCACGCATGCGGGAAGGCCTCACGGTTCAGGCAGATGAAACCCACCAAAGAAGAGACACAGAACTGACCCACGTGGAAGGCTCCAGATTGTCCGGCGAGTCAGCATCCGATTAAGGAGCAGCGGTTGGGATGCCCCGTGCCGTGCCCGAGCGACCAGCCTACACCAGCCCTCGCTCGCTCCGAACAATGAGGGGAGACACGTGCGAGGCAGGAGAAACCCCATCTCCTGGCAGGGTGGTGATCGGGGAACCAGGAAAGGAAACACTGAAATTTAAATATTTTCTACGGCGTTTGCTCAGTGAACAAAGAATAAACTCTCATCTTATTCCAGCCCCCTCCCCAGCTCTGCTCACCCAACGGGGTCAGAGCCAAGAGGGGCTGGAGAAAGCACAGGAGGAGGGGCAGGAACAGCCCGCCCTGGTACCGCACCTTGGCCATCTCACTTTGCTTCTTTCTGTTCCTCTTTCCCTACCCATAAAATGGGGAGACTATTCACCTACCTCCTCTAGGCAGGGTAGCAACTAATGAGCATTTGTAAAGCACTCCCAGCTCCTTAGGTAGCAGCTGCTGGCACAGGGCAATAATTATTAAATTTATGCTAATTGTCCCGAGGCGAGAGGCGCATGAAATACACTTGATACATAACTTTCGCATTTTACTATATTAATCATCGCCAAACGGCTTCACTCTCTCTGGGCCAGATTCCAGTCTCAGTTACACCCGCACAAAGCTGGAGGGACTCCAGAGAAGCCGGAGCTGCTTCAGTTTTACATCAGTGCCGGGTTCAGACCTTGGACTCTCCTTGCTCTTTACCTGCTGGAGCCAGACGGCCGTGCAACACCCCCAGCTCTTTGCACCTGCCATGAAAGGACCTTCCCAAGGTGGCAAACACCTTATCCCGGCGTAATCGAGAGCAGAGCTCGGGGGCACTGGAGGTGTGCAGGCACGTCGGGGCGATAGGAGAGGAGCTGGGAAGAAACCCTTCTGCAGCTCTTCTGAGAGCTGGGCCTTATCAGATCCAGCCCTACGGCCCAACATCCATCAAGTCAAGCTCGGTTCTCAGTGGCTTTTAAGAAGAAAAGTGACGCGTTTAAAAGGCGAAAGATGCAGCCACCTCTTGCTCGCACCCCCCTTCCCTTCCGCTCTCACATCTGCGTAGCGTGAGCTTGGTGTCAATTTATAGCAAAGTCACAGAAAGTCCCCAGACTTCCCCCTCTTTAAATCTGATGTCTGATATCTTCTGATCTCGCATTTGCTTGGCTCCTCGAGCTCAGGCTGCACTTGCCAGGCTGTCTGCGGAGACGCCGGATAGCTCGGACGGGAGGGGAGAGCATCGACTCCGGAGGGGATCTCACGCTCCCAGTTTAGCTCCCCGCCATGGCGGCACTCCACGGGTGTCCCAACAGCAAACCGCCCCCAGCCACAGATTCTGAGGGGCTTTGACCCTCCCCTGGGAGCTCCACAACTGAGTGAACCCCACCATCCCCCCCCCAACTCTATATTCCCCAGGCTCCCGCGTGTGTTAAAGTCCAAACCGAACGAAAACGTGCTGACGCCAGAGAGCAAAACTTGGTAAGGACGAGCTCCCAGCTGAAAGCAAAACCCAGTGGTATTTTGAAAATGTATTTTCCCTGCTGTGTGAAGTAAACCGAAGAAACCTCAAATCAACACCCTAGACAATCTCTTCTAATCTCTGTGTGTCCCTAGACCTTGGGGCATCTCCGCGTTATCTGAGGGCCTTCAGAGACGTGAGCAGCATCTGTCACATGGTGTTTGTGCTTTCCCCAAGGGGAAAAGCATGTGCAGTGAGGTGTCTTGTTTTGGTCCACATTTTATTATTTCAGTATACATTTGAGCGCGGAAGAAGAAAAATAGGTTTATGTTTTTCCTCTAACCAGTTTTCTGAAGTAGAGATTAGCAGAGAAGCCAAAAGGACTTCAAAGACCAAGTTCCACAGAAATTTAATGGAAATTAAATTCTCTGCCTTTATCTCAGCTGAAACCCTATCCTGCGGTAGTATCTGGCATGTGACGGAGAAAATCCTGAAAAATAAATCAAGTGATCTCTATGCTGATAATGTTTTTAAAGATTATTCAGCCGTACGACTTAACCAAGGGCTTCATGTGGCTGCATCATGCTGCACTGTGGTTGCTCCAGTCCCCACACTGTCTGAGCGCGGGCGCAGCCCCGTGGGGTTTTTAAGCCTCAAGTAAATAGCAGTGTTGTACTTACACCCTCTAAAAGGGGCTGGTTTGTGGGGAGACCCAGCAATTACCAGCAAAAACCCCAAAAACCTAAAACTATCCTGATAAAAAGAATGTAGAAAACTTGATGCAAATACGAGTCAAGGCAAACACTGAGGCTCATTTAGGAGTGAAAGCCCAGAGGGGAGCTGCGGTGGGGTCAAGACCCTTCCCAGCTCTCCTAGACCCTCTCTGGTTTATATCCCATCCCATCTCCATGGGTGGGACCCGGCAGTGCTAAACCATCTGAAACCAGGCAGCGAATGAGTTAAAAACCACCAACTTGGACTGCCAACCCTCCTTGGTACAGGCTGTCTCCCCAGGACTTCCTGCCACTTGTCACTTAGAGCTAGGGACGTCAGACTTTGTCACGCAAGAGAGAATCGCTATTAATGGGTTTCTTTCATCAGTACAACCTGAGCTTTTTAATTTCTGCAGCGGTTGGCTTCATTAAAAGCCCTTCCCCATCTACCCACAGCTGTCACGGAGAGGAAACCAATGCCGTCAAGTGAACAATAGCTCATACCTTAGAGAAGAGGAAGGTGGTTTCTAGCTTAACCCAAGGACTGACTCAAAGCCTCCTGAAGCCAGTGGGTGGATTTTTCAATCGACTTCAAACAGCTGCAGTCCTCATCCTAAGAAATCTGTGTGAGAAGTCTTAATCACCCCGACCTGTGAATTTTGGGGCACGAAACCCGCTGTTGGGTTGGAGATTTCACACTGCATTTCCAGCTGTGCCAGCACTGGCTTGCAGGTCAATATTTATGGAAATGACAGTCCTTAGTACTATAAAATGATGGCAGCTACTGACCTTAGGCACTTTCTGTCAACGGAGCAGGGATTTTAACGCTGGATCGGGTTTCTGAATCAGTTAACTCCGATATTGAACATGACATGATGTAAACACTGACAGATCACCTACGATCCTGATGTAATAACAAGATCTGTATCAGCATATCAAACAAATGATCCCATTGAACACTTCCCAGCTGGAAGAGCCGACATGAATTTGACACTTTAGGCCAGTAATAAGAAGCATACTGGAAGTTTTGGGTGTTTCCTTGGACTGCAGACAGCGAAACAGTGTGTGCCGCACTGGAGCTCAGGCCCTCAAAGCTATGATTTAAAGACATGCTTTCTGCATTCAAACATTTAAAGACCAAACAGACCCCGCTCTTCCTTCTAGGAGTGTGTAACCTGATGTGGCTTCCGAAGCTGGGACCTGCATGGGGTTTCCAGGCAGTGGGGGGGTGTCCAGGGTGTTCACCAAAAGCAGTTTATTTCCCCAGATTACCAAGATGCAGAATATAATGTTGAGCAAAGGTAGAAAGGGGGTCTGGGAACTTCATGGCTTGAGTGGTGCCAAAATCTCAGAGCTGGCAGATTTGATTTGAAAAAAAAACCACTCTCTGGGGTGCCTGGGGGTCTCTGATGGAACTGTGTTTAGGTGTAGATGGGGTTACAGTCGGGAGAGACATGGAGCTGCACAGCCCGCTCTCTGACTTCGCGGGTTTGGATTCAGGTGACACGTTTGTCCCCGTCCCCCGCTGTATCCCCGTGCTACCAAAGGACAGGAGAGCAGATGGTGGGAAGTGGCTTGGCCCTCCCCAGGCGTCTTGCTGCGAAACGCTGGCGGCAAGCTGGAGCGAAGGAAACGGCAAGCTGGAGCGAAGGAAACGCGGAGCGATTCAGCTCGAGGGGGGGGATGTTCATTAACACACACATTTGCAGATCATTTCCTTAGCTCCACCGAGGAGGAGACAAGAACAAGGAGATGGTAGCGTGGGCTGGGGCAGCAGCTCGAGCCGAGCCATCAGTGGCTGCAGAGGCCCCCACTCTTCCACCTTCAAAGCAAGGTCTGAGCATCCCACCAGCAAGCTCCCCCCATCCTCCACCCGAGGCTCTGCTCAAATATTAACAAGCCAAACTCCATGGCTTGGCCAAGCAGGAGCTCACCAGAGCAGCCCGCGCAGCCATGCACACAACAACCCCGTGCCTTAGTCTCTACATGTCCGTGAGAATGGACCACAAGAAAGCAATCAGCAGTGGATAAAACTCCGGCTCAATGTGCAAAACACCTTTCAAATCCCTCCTGTAGCCCTCAAAATAGGTACTTCAGACAGCCACGCCAATCCTCTACAGAGGGTTGAATTTTTTCCCAGTCTGAGTCTCGGCTAGACTATCAAGTCCCAGCATGTGCTCCAGCAACAAGCCACATGTGAAACTCCCGTGTTATGGGAACAGCGGGCCTGTCCCTTACAGCAGATGTTGGGTGGTTTCATCTTTGCACACCTATAACACAAGACGTGAACATCCCTCAGGTTTTCCCTGGAAACCCACCTCCGGCTCAAAACTCGCCATGGGAAATTCCCGGCCAAGAAGAATTTGGTGGAGCCCCACGGCCAGTGAAAGAGGGAGGGGAGGACAGTGTGGAGACGGGAACCGAGCTGCTCGCAGTGCCGGCAGCTGGAGAGGACTCAAACATGACGTCTCCGTGGAAGATGATGGAGATGTCCACCGAGCTCCGGTGAACGGCAGCAGCCAGCAAGTGCCAACACTACTTCAACCCACTTCTAAAAGTTGAAGCCCAGAAGTTCACAGGAGGGAGCAGGAGGAAAATGTTAGAGGAAACCGTCTCTTCTGCTGCCGAACAAAGTCAAGCACAGATAACTCATTATTCACATGTTTGAAGTTGGCCTGCTTACGCCATTTGGAAAGAGAATCAGTCACGGCGAGGCTTTGCTTTGGTTTCCTCTGGCTTTCGTGAGACACTACCGCTACTGTCTTTCTCCAGCTTGGAGAGAAAGGGGAGTGTGTCGCAATGCGCCTCGGCTCGCATGTCCTGGCAGAGGATTTACACCGACTTCAACAACGAAAGGAAAATAATATTTAAGGGGGTGGGGGAGAGAATTTACAAAAAAAAAAAAAAAAAAAAATTTGATTCACAGATCTGAAAATTTCACCCCGCGTGTCACAAACTCGCAGATCTGTGCACATCTGCGGGAAATACAGCAGCTTTCATAGCAGGGTGCAAAAACCACTGGCCTTGCTGACTTCTCTGCAGTTGCTCCCATTTCCAGGAAGGCAAAATTCATTCATGGGCTGTGATCCAGTGCTCACGAAATTAGGCAAAGCCCCTGATTCAAAGATTTCAAAGCTGGGTGCTTGGGGAGGAAGCAGACACATCTCAAGCACATCCAGCTGGTATTGCCTCAGTCACGTCTGAGATCAGATTTTCGAGTGTGTATATTAGCTGTCGCTGCATAGATCAGTGGAGTGATGCCAATTTCCCGTGAGTTAATGCCTGCTATCTAACAACCTGAAATGGGACCTGCGTGGTACCAGTATAGCTGGTTTTTCCCAGTGAACAACCAGTTCCATTAGGGCAAACACATCAAATTCCTTTGGGTGACACTGGTTAGGGATACTCTGCCCAGGATGGGGAGGCCCATCTGCTGGGTTCAGATCTGTGAGAGGAATGTGCCGGGGCGCAGCTCATGGAGCTGAGATGGACCCGACGCTGCGGGGCCATGCGGCAGCCACCTGGGTAGAGCAGCGTCCTCGGTAACACAGCGCAACCCGGATCAGACCCACCCTTTCCCAAGGTTTGAGGATGCCGAGCGCTGGGTTCCCCCTTCGCCCTGAGACAGAGCTGGGGCCCAGCCCTGACATTTGAACGTTAATATCCCCCGATCGCAGGACTGAGCTCCAAGCTCCATCTCCAGAGACTGGCTGGTGTGTCGGATAATTACAGCTCCTGCCAAGCTCTGCCAGCACGCAGAGCACAGCGCTGATCAGCAAGAGCCCCAGAGCAACGCTACCTGCACGGCACCCTTAATCCTCTGCAACGCTGCTCCTCCAAAGCCAGAAAAGCAGAGCTGTGCAGAGGCTAACCGCAGGCAGGGGGACTGGCCGGGCTGTAGGCAGCAAGGGGCTGCCGAGCTGCTGCCTGCTCCTGCCCGTGCTTTCAGGATGTGCTTGGCTGGGAACCTCCGTGAGAGGAGGCACGGCAGGACAGGGCTCGGCTGCTCAGCACCTTCCCGCTGCCACTGTCCTCAGCGCAAGGGCTCGGAGGCTGAGAGGCACTGAGGATGCTTTCTGCTTGCTGGGTCGCTCTTCTTCCTCCCTTTTCTCCCCCTCTCCCACTACAGCGCGTAGATTCACTGGAAAGAGTAAGATAAAATAATGCAAAATCATGTCTAAGCACCTTCCGCTGCAGGATATGATTTATTTCTGGCTGATTGCAGAACAGGTGACTGGTCTCCGGCAGCGGAAGAGAAGGGTCTTAGGAACTAAATTTCATCTCACTCTGAGTCAAATCCTCTTCCTCCCTCTGCCACATCATTAAAGTGATTGGTTGCGCTGATAAGCCCTTTCGAGAGGCAGAAACGAGACGTGTCCTGCCCTGACATCTGATGTGATCTTGTGGTTTCGTTTGATAGTTCTGGTCCTTTAGCTGTTGTCTTCCCTGAAATGAAACTTGCCTTTCAGTATTAGCCTTTTTTTTTTTTTTTCCAATACGTGACCCTTTGCACTGTCCTCCTGAGCTTGCAAATCCTGCCCCGGGAAATGGGGCCACATTGCATTAATAACCCTGAAACATGCAGTCCCAGCTCCAGCAGGATAAATCCTCAGAGGCAACAGCCTCCGCATAGGCACATGGCTCCCACATCACCTGCTGCCCACCACGTTGTTAGATCTGCTTTACAAAGGGGTAAACTGAGGCACGGGGCAAAACACTGCCCCTTCTTGAAGGAGTAAATCTCACCAGCATCGTTGCTGCAATGCTCACAAATAATCCTATCTAGTGTCGGCATGTTCTGTCACCTGCATCCCATCCCAGCCCCCTCATCCCTTTGCACGGGTCCCTTTGGGCTGCGCCGCTGGACCCAGCAGGAATTTCTTTTGCTGTTTATTTGTGCAGCTCCAGGCACAACTCACCCCCACACCCGGCATCGAGACACTGCTGACATCCTTCTGGAAGAAGCCTTCAACAAAACTTAATTCTCCAAACATTCCCCCATCCACCAGAGGATCCTTTTGCTCCAGTTTAATCTCTTCTATATACACGATCAATGCCCACTTCTCCGATTCTGATTTATTTTCAAAGCCAGAGCAGGAGCAGGTATGCCTTTTCCACCCCAGCTGAGAATCATGCCCTGGGGTTTTCCCAAAGCTTTCAAAAGCAGGAGGTGTTGCAACCAATTCCGACAAAGATTTCTTTGTACAATGCAAGCAAAAATAATTTCCCTGTTCTGGCTCCCAATATGGCTTTGCTTAGAAAATATTGGTCATTTTTAAGTGAAATGATTTTGAAGTTATTATGCACCAGGTCATTATAAAATGAGAGGTAGAATTTACTGTACACGGCAAATAAAATAATTAGAGGAGTGAATTTACTGGAGCCCATATAATTTTGGTTGCTCTAGTAATACTTCTTTTGAGGCCGGGATTACAGCCTCGAGCTATAGCACCAAAGGCCTGGGTGATACAAACCCATTGCTCTGAGCTCCGGGGTCGGGCAGCCTTTGCCCCCGCTCTGCTCTCCCCAGGGAACACTCTGCAAGCGCCCAGCACCCGGGTGTCCCCATGCCTTGCTGAGGGGCCAGCGGGTCCCACGTAGGGATGGGGGTCTTGCATAGCCCAACACACGGAAACCCAGTGCTGGGCTGCTTTTCTCCCCAAGGGGTTTGTATCCATCCCGGCTCAGAGCCGAGCCCTGACTCCCCCACACCTTATTTTGGCAGGATTGGGCCCTGAAGGGGTTAACTGGATAGCAGTGCCTATAAGAAATTAGAGGAGGAGGTAGTTTAACATAATTGCTTGTGATGCATGTATCAACAGCAGTCCAAACTGCCTCTGCAAGAAAATAATGCCCTGGACGGTCTCGGCAGATACCAAAGGGTGCAAATTTCCCCGCTGGGATCAAAACACATTAGCGATGGGAATACAAACACAGAAACCCTCCTTTGCAGCAAGTACTGATTTGCAAGGGCTCCTGCATGAACTCGGCAGCCCCGAGCCTCGCGCCGGCATCTCCCCATCTCTCCCCACCCGTGGGCCTCCTCCGTGCTCCGAGAGACGCGGGTTCAACCTCGTCCTTTGCCTCCCACCTGGCCGCTTGCCACCAAGGCCCTGGCTAGTGGGGTGTTAGGGAGGGTTTTAGGGAATCTGGCGGATGGAGGGTGAGAACTGGTGGTGTGGTGTGCCCTGCTCGAGCTGCCTGGTGGGGTGTGCAGTGATGGCACTGGTGCTGGGCCATCCTCCCAGCCCCTCGCCCCAGCCAGGGTTTGCTTTTTATTTGCCTCCATCCAAAGAGCAAACGGGACAGGGCAGGGTGGGATGGAGCCGAACGGGGTGGCCAGGGCTCCTGGGCACCATCCATGTGAGTGCCCCATCCCAGGAACCAACAACCCCAACGGCAGCTGGAGGGACAGCAGAGAAAACACCAGAAAAACTAAAATATTAAAATACCTTTCATTCCCACTGAGGATTTTCCACACCTGCCTCGTTTCAAGACACCCCCAAAAGCCAATGCCCCATCCAAAGTCCTTTTGGTCCTCCAGGTAGGGCCCTTCACCAGGCTGGATCAGCATGAGGAGAAGCAGAGACTCACGAGCTCTGCACAGGAGTCGTTCGGCAAAACTGGGGTACAGCCAGGATTAGCCTGACGTCCCCAGGCAGTATCATTCAAGGGCCACCACGGGGAAGCCCCGTGGCAGGTCCCCCACCCACAGGAGCGATGCCGAAGCTCCTGGGCAGTCGTACAGAGCCCACAGGGTTTCTTTAAACATCCACCTCAAATGGCTGCAGCGTGTCCGGAGCAGAGAGTCAATAGGGAAGCAAGTAAATGTCACTCAGGATTTCCTCCTCTTCCTCGCCAGGGAAAGGGACAGGTCTCAAGAAGTGGAAAATTAGCATATTTTAAATTACAACAAATTATAGCAATTTCAAATTGACATATAACTGTCCAGGAAGTGGTGAGGTCATTTATTTATTTAAATGACCTTGCTGGTTTGATTGATTAAGGGTTTTGTTTTTTTTTTTTTCTTCTTATTTTTCCTTTTTTCTTCACCATTTCCTTTTTTTTTTTTTTCTCCTAATTCCCGGACAAACTGGGAAATGTCTGTGTATTTATATCTAGCTAAGGACAAGCAGGGAAATAAAACAAAAGGCCCTAATAATACCCAAAACTCTCACCCCACGGGAGCACTTCAGCACCGAGCCTGCTTTTAATTAGAGAAACATCTCAAGTTCAAGTTTACGCATCCCCACAAGGAAGCTTTTTTGCCAAGATAAAGATCTGAACTTGTACAATACTGGCACGACGCAGCCCCCGTCCTGGGTCTCCATTCGAGTTTCTGTGATGTGCAAGACCCTGTATTAATTTCTCTCTTCTCCAAACACTTGCCAAAGCAGTATCAAATCTCCAAGGGTAGAAGGAGCAGCAAACGCAGGGTGTCACTGCCCCGGGCATGCTGCAGACCACGGGGTCCCAAAATTAGCCGTAGGAATACGGCAATAGGGGATCATTTTGCCGTTGTTTTTCCTTGGCTCCCATCCCGTAACCCCGTCCGACTGCCCCGCTCCCTCTGCTTCATCCTCAGCTATTTCAGGCTGCCCCTCGCTGACCCGCACCCGTGTGCCATGCGGTAGATCCCGATTCCCCCCCCCACCCGTGTCCCAGGAATGGGAAAGCTACAGGTTTTATTTCACCATCCAGATTCACGGAGCTGGCATCCAGGAGGGCCACAACGCATCGCCCCAAGCCCCCCCGCAGCGCACCCGAGCCCCGCAGAGCTCTTCCAGGTCCCCATCTCCTCTTAAAGTTGCTTCAAATCATAACAAAACCAACTTTTTTTTTTTTTTTTTTTTTTCCCTAGTGAGGATCTACACAAATCCTACTGCAGCACAGGTCTGTGTGAGACAATTTGGCACAAGTCGGCCAAATTCCCCAGCGGGCTGAGGGGTTCCTGCCCCAGCCCCACTCCCCGAGAGCAGCTCTGCCTTTCCCAAAATTTCCCTTCCATGAAGCAGCGTCTGGCAGGGCCGGGATGTGGATTCATGGATCAGCCACCGCTCTCAAACATAACGGGAATGTTTCTGCTTTGCCTTTTTCTTTATTTTTCCCCCCAAAAGCGGTGCAAATGAGGGAAGCCCTGAAGAGATGCTCTTTGTGACAAGCATCTACCAAGGAGTCAGAAATCTTGCCAGAAGCCACCAAGGCTTTTAAAGATTTTACAGCCCAAAAGTTATCAAGAAAATACCCAACTCCGCAATATATTAAACACATCATTTTGTATTTTTGATGGCATTTAAGCCATTAAGGCGTGAAAATATGATACTGCTGAAGGAATCAATTTTGCACAAGGCTGCTGCACCCCAAGAAAAACAAACAGGAGCACCACGGGGAAGCCCCCACCACCAAAACCCCCCAAATTCGAGCGCGGCCACCAGTGAGCGTGGAGGGGCTGACTCAGCTCTTCGGCCTCACCCAGCTGCGGCACGGCCTCAGCCTTCAAATAAACACAACCCTGCCGTGCTGGGGGGCTGGTTTGGGGGTCGAGCCCAGGGCCGAGTAGAGATGGTAGTGGGGAGGGACCGTTCGCTGCAGGGACACGCACAGACTGACTCCACGAGGGCAGCCGTCCCAGTTAAAGCACTGAAGCTTCCCAACGCAGCCCATGGCAAATGCAAAAATGTGAGTGCTCGGCCTCACACCCCCCTGCCCAAAAATCTGTGGGTCAAGTCGGGCAGGATAGGAGGCTTGAATTAGGGCAGCACTGTCTTAGAGTGGACACCTGGTGATTACTAGTTGTTAACATCACTCTGATTAATAGGGTGGAATATTGCACTTCTTCTCCCTTCCCTGAGTAAAATGGGATTTCAGTTTTGCTATTTCTGGCAGTAAATCTCAGACTTATGTACAGCCACGAGGGACAGGGAAAGTAGCAGGGGATCGCTTGTATTCCTAGCATGGTCCTGCACGTACGTTTTCTCTCTCGTCTCAAGCTGGATCATCCACTAGGAATTAAAAAAAAAAAACAAAAAACAAACAACAAAAAAAACCCAAAATGCAGCAGATTCCTCTGAACTCCAGAAAAATGGATTCAGATGCACCTTAAATAAATAAAAAAAAACGTGAAAGGCTTTTTCACGGTGGTTTGCAGACGCGCCAGGGCTCGGGGAGCCGGCGAGGCGCTGGGCGTGGGATGAGAACTGAGATGGAGGTGGTGAGATACGGGGGTGTGGGCAGCGGTGCCGAGGTGTGTCGGGGCTGGCGGGTCCGACGCAGGACGGGGTGGTTCAGGGCGCTGCTTTTATCAGCGTGGCTTCGAGATGGATAGAGAAGCCACAGCAAGTCATGTGTCATCCCCAGTAAGTGCTGATACAACCCTTTCTCCTCCCTGGCTGTCACCTGGGCAGCGCAACGCAAGCGCTGCTGGAAGACGCATCCTTACAGCAGGGCTGGGGGCACCCGAGGCCACAGGCACCCTCCTCCCACGGTCACCTCAGCACCCCAATATTAACACCAGCAAAGCCCTCTTCAGGCCGGATTTACAGCCAGGATTTTCAACTTTACAGTTAATCTTTCTCCCAGTTTTTCTGCTTTTTATCCCATACTTGAAGCCAAGAGCCCCCAAACCACAGGGTGCTCAAGGGCAGCCAGCACCCAAGCCGCAGCCTGGCATCCACTGACCGCCAGCACCCCGGGAACACAGATGCCACTGACACCTTGCACAGGAACAAAAAAGGGGGGTTCCTCCCTCTGCAGATTCCAAACTCTTCGTTTCTCAGCTGAGAGGGCAGGCTGGGCTGCGGCTCGGGCTGACGTTGTGTGCGGGGGGCAGGTGGGGAGGGAAACCCTCACTCAGCTGAGAATCTCGAAAAGATAAAAGCAAAAATCAGCAATTCTTGGAAACGACTCAGAGCCGTGGGAGGTGAGAAGCCTTTTCACCCACCAGCTACGTGCTGTGCAAGCAGGGAGCAGATGCTTAGAGTGGTGGCCACCAGGCTGTCCCCTCTGGGGTGACACCGCTCCTGGCATGGCCCCATCGCTCCCTCCCCAGGGGCCTGGAGGGGAAGGAGCCTTTTGAAGAGGGAAAAGTGGCCACGGGGGGGATTTGTGCCTGTGCAGGATGAGGCCTTGCCAGAAAAACCCTGCAGGAACAACATGGTGGGAGAGGGGACATGAAATGCTCTTGCCTGGCTGGGGGCACCCCATCCCCAAGCCCCCTGGTCCAAGCTGGAGGATGGGGACACACTCCTGGTGCTCACTGTGGTCACAGCACGCAGGGACACGACCAGAAGCACCAAATCTGTGACACACACACTCAAAACGAGCAGCGCAGGAGACACCAGCTACCATCACCAGCACCTCCATGAGCGTTCCCACTGCTGAGTGGGTGACAAGGGGGAATGCAGGGACCTCACTGCCCCTCGCTCTTCAGGTGTGGAAACCCTTCCTCATCCTCACCCTCCATTTCACCATTCAGCCCAGGACAGGAGAAAATTAAACTGTAACATGAGAGCAGGGAGCTCTGTGCCACTGGGTGAGGGCTGCAGCCCCCAGTTCCCTGCTCCAGCATCCCCCTCCCTCCTCTACACTTTCCAGGGGGGGAGGAAGAAAACCAGCTCCGTTCACCCAAACTTATGCAGTATTAAACTTCAGAAAGCAACTGTACATTCAAAGAGGTCCAGGCCCTCACCATGCAAGTGAAGAGGGCTCAGCACACCCCAGCACAGCTGCCTTGCACCCCTTCCCACCTCCCTGGCAGTGGCACACGGGGCTCTCTGCACGCTCCCAGCCTGAGGGATGTTTTTTACCCCAGGTGAGCAGGGCTGGGTATAGATGTGCTTCCCCACAAGGGTTATGGTGGGTGATCAAGGCCTCTTGGTCTCCCTTTCCTCCTCCACACAGTGGCCAGGACAGCAGGGGTGGGGTGGAAATCAGAAACAAGGGGTTGAGGGTAAAGGAGGTTTAGAAAAAGGAGAGAGAAGTTAAGGAAGACTGAATGGCAGCAAGAAAAATGTCAAAGGTGGGGGGGGAAGGCATTTAAAAGGAAAAAAAAAACCAAATTATTTTGCACAAGGGTTCCTAAGAGATGGGTAGAAAGGGGCTGGTGCTGCATGAGGGACTTGGGAGAAGGGGGGCAGAAGAGACAGCAGAGACGTGAGAGCAGTGGGAAGGGAAGGAAAGGGAAGGAAAGGGAAAGGGAAAGGAAGAGAAAGGGAAGGCAGCCAGCAGGTGGGTGTGATGGGGGAGGCCCTGGAGATGATCCCATTTACCCAGGAACAGACTAAACATCCCTGTATAGCTTCCAGCTATTCATTTTTCCATGTTCTGCCTCTTGTGAATTATTTTGCAAGCAGCTGTGGATGCGAGAAGGCTTTGCACCAGGGCTGCAACTTGGCCGAGTCGGGCTCTTGCTAAATAAAGAGCTGCAGAGAAA
>NW_020799130.1:3405354-3410600 GCF_003259725.1 Athene cunicularia
GGGGGGGGGGGGGGGGGGGAAAGAAGGAAATTCCACAGGAAGTTCAAATATTTTATTACTTCCTGTTTGTACAAAGTATGTCAACACTTGGCACCCGCTGCGCCATTTGTTTAGAGCTAAGGTGTCAACTTGAAAAAAATGTCTTTTTTCTCTCCAGATCTAACCCAGAAAGAGCCTGAGCATAAGTAAAAAAATATCTCCGAGTGAGCAGGGCACTTGGAGGGAGCCTGCGAGAAGGCTTGCAGGGGATGCTCGGGGACCACGGTGGAGCAGCCAAGACGGTGGCTCAGCTAAACCCGCCACCGTTATCAGCCCCACGCGCGCCCCGAGGCGGCTCCTCGCTTGGTTGGGGGTCCTGCCGGTGAGCTTGGGGGTCTTCAACACCGTGGCCCAGCTCTCCCAGCGCCCCCATCCAGGCTCTGGCTGTCACCCTCTTCCCTGTGATTTCTCACCCATCTCGACTCGATTTCAAACTCCTCAGAAGTTTTTCTGGGCGCAGCTTTAGTTAAAAGACTTGCTCGAGGGCTGAGATGAAGCGATGGGACAGGGGTGGAAGATGAATGGGGATGCTCAGAGGTGGGGCGTGGAGCCTGGCCACGTTTCTGGCCCAAAAACTCCACGAGAACATTTGCTGGAGGAATTGCGCCGCATCTGAGAAGACGATGCCCAGGGCTTTCCCAGGATACCAAGACAAATGGCCAATTCTTTCCACATTAAGGGGATTTTTCTGCCCGCTCACACCAGCCCCACATGCAGCCTCCAGCCCCGTCTAGCGCTGATCCTGCACAACAGGAGCCAACACACACTGTGTCCCACTCATTTGCAACATCACAGCCAAGAAGGGGAAAAAAACCCATAGTTTTAGGCACACATGCACATATATATGCACATACACACACGTATTTACATATATATGTTAAAAAGTGGATATTATATATATACACACATACAAAAATTGGAATTCCTGCTGGCAGCTCTCACCTCCCAAGGCCAAACAGGGGAGGGCAGTGCAAGCCATCGTGTTTGGCCAAAGGTGGTATGACCGGGGCTGTACCGGCTCCCGCAGCCCAGCCGGTGCTGGCACACCGAGGGGTGCTATGCCGGAGAGCCACCCAGTGGCAGGTTAACCAGGAAAACCACGTTGGGTTTCCACGAGTGAGCCCGGATCATTTTGCAGCCGGTATTTCCACGCCAAGGGTTTCTGCAGAGGACTGCAGGGAAGGAAGGGCAAAGGGCATTATTTTATTTAATTTTTTAAATTTTTCATGTTCATTAGAAAATCCAAACCAAAGTGTGACAAAAAAGAAGTTTTTAAAAATTTTTTTTTTCTTCCAGTGCAAGACACTGGATTGTCATCAATCATGAATTTAAGCCCCAGGGTCAAACTGGGAGTCAAAATACAACCTGTACTGCCAACAGATCTATGACTATCTGAAAAAATCCCCAAAAGAGACAACTTGGGTCTAAACTCCTTCAATTTATGGGCTGCGGGGGTGCAGGGATGGGTCAGAGATCAACCTTTGGGGTCCACACGACAAGAGTATAAGCCACAAATAAACACCACACAGACCTCCTTAAGGAGCCTCAAGCACAAACATTTTCAGGTCCACAAACCAGAAAAAAAAACCAACAAAAAACACAACCAAAACTCGGAAAGCTGCTGACTTTGCAGCCCAGGACAGCATCCCAGCAAGGCATCCCTCGGGCACACCAAGCCAGAGCCAGGGCAGGCTGCTCCATCCTCTGGTTTTGCCTAATTACTCCAAACGAAGGCACGGCCCCAACCCAAACAGCGCAGGGCGAGCAAGCCCACGGCTCAGCCCCACAGCTCCCTGCCTGGCTACAAAGCCTTCACCCCCATATCAGAAAAATTTAAATTAAAGATTGGGAGTGATCGGCCGAGATGTTGAAATTCAGGAGGAGTGGGTATGATTCAGCAGGGGTTTGGGGAGCGCTTGGCTATCGGTGAAGTCAGAGCAAACCAAACGCTAAGAGTAGTAACTATCTCACCTGGTATTATTATTTATGTATTCCTGATTATTATTATTATTAGAAAGGCGATCTGATGCAGCAGATACGGGGCTGAGCCAGGAGTCAGGAGACCTGGTTTCTATTCCTGACCTGGAAGAGTTGTGAAACTCCCTGCCCAACCCCTACCTGCTTTCCCCTCCCGGCCCCGGGCCGAGCCCATGCCCGGTGGCTGCAGCACCCACCGCGTCCCACGTTTGTGCATCGCCGCAGCCCCACAACAGGGACCTGCCTTGTCTTTCTGGCTTAAAAGAAAAACCAACAGCGTTGCATTGCCTAGATGCTGGCTTTGCAAATCCAGCCCGGCAGCTCGACAGGCTCCTGTAAAGCCTCTCGTGCTCCAAAATAAAAATCAAGGGGGAAGAAAAATTCCAACAAACCCTGATGCAAATAAAACCCCCTCGCCGAGGCAACAGCCTCCACCTGGCCTGACATCAAGGGGCACACCGATGGCCCAACGACAGCATCAACAGAAAATATTTTCTAAAGCATATTTAGAAGGATCAAACTGTTTCCCTTCAATTTGGGCACTGACAGCTTTACATGTGAAGGGAACAAACTCTGCTTTATAGTCCCCGGGGTGGTGCTGAGCAAGCAGGAAGGTGAAGCTGGAGCAAAAAGCCGGAGACTGAGGCCCCGGGGACGAGGTCCCACCCCGCAGGGAGTCCCGCCGAGCAAATAATACTCATGGCAAAAGGCAACAACTCCCGCTGACGGCTCCGGAGCGTTTCCCCGCGCTCCTCCGATCACGGGAGGTGCCAAGGTGAACTCAAACCAGCCTGACGCCAAAAACCAACCCAGCGAGGCGGGTTTGCAGCCGCCTTTGCAAAGAGCCACCCTCAACCAAGAGGCACCTTCCTGTATCCAGGAGAGCCTACCCGATCAAAACAAAGACGGTTCTGCGGTTGAATCGTCTCTTTGGTTTTCTCAAGCAACGCAGCCCCCGGCCGCGGGTGCTGCCAGCCGGAGCCTTTGACAACCCGAAAGCGAAACCACCACTAACCAAAAGGGGAAGGCGCTCGCCGAGCCCTCCTGGGCCCGTGCGGACAGACAGGCAAATACAACCGTGGTGAGGAGGAAACCTGCAAACATTTTTAGTTTAATAATCACCACATCAGCCTCCAAAGCTGGGCAGAGCGTCTGTGGCTTTGTAACCTCCCCCCACCCTCAGAAATGCCCTGCTGGGTTTGAATCCCTTGTCGTTTTGCTGTCGAAGCCCAAAGCATTTTCCCTACACCCCAACCGCCCGGAGGACCGGAGCTATAAAACCGTCCCTCCACGGTGGGATTAGGGAGTGTGGCGAGAGCCAGCAGCAGGCAGGGACACACGCTGCGCTCCGCTGCGAGGATAAAATAAAAGCAGCCAAGCTGTGCCCACTGCAGCGCGCGCTCTCAGGGCTCGGCACCATCTCGTTGGCTCCGAGAGCTGCACATGGTGCCAGCCGCGGCCATGAAGCACTCAGCCCCCTTTCACCTCCCTCCCCACGCTGCTCAGTGACTGCCAGATAAAACCCATCACTTACTTCGTGGCTCCCGGGGTCCGTCTACAGTCACTTTAATGGCTCGGTGATAGGTAGCGACTTGGGTGGGGTTGGTGAACACGGTGATCGTCAGGGTAAAGCTTTTTCCTAAGGAGGGTGGGGGGAAAAAAACAAAACAAAACAACATGAGAAATGAGGATATTCACATAGATTCAGCTCTTGTGGGAGCAAAAGGCTCCTGCTGGAGCAAGCTCAGACACAAATATCCACATCCACCGAACTCCAACACACACATCATTTAATTTTATGAGACATTATTGCCGAGACACAAAGCTCGGCCGGCTCCCACTGGGGTTCAGCTGGCTGCAGCAGAGCGAGGCTTGGACCCAGTTCAGAGCGGGAGCCAGGACCTTCCTGGATGGAAAAGTCACTTGTCCCCCCCTCCCCTGCCCTGTCCCCATATTGAACCCTCCACCCACAGCAGCTTCCTGGTGCCTTCCCGCTCAGATGCTTCCCCTTTTCCCATGGGAATCCAGCCCTGAAACGTGGCGCTGGACGCGGGACCCCCTCTGTGAGGGAGGGATTTGAGTCCTGGCACCCATGGGATGCTCCTGTGGGAGCAAGGTGGGGAGATGGCATCAGCCCGCAGGCGATGGGTGCTGGTGCCTGCGGGGGAATCCCGGTGTCTTTGGCCCCCCAGATGCGTCCGTGCAGGGATGTTTGGAGGGGAGCTCTGCCGGGCCCTCGGCCATATGAGCACCCGCAGCCCACGGACAGGGACCAGGACCAAGAACTGGAAATTACAAAATGGGAACTGAATCTGGTCAGTTTGGGCCACCAGAAGCGGCCACCAGCCAGCCAGCTGCGGCAACTGTCACCCTCTCCCAGCCCTGACCAGAGAGCAGGAACGTGCTGCTGGGAAGGAGCTCAGACACCATCATGGGAGCTTTCAGGGATGCTCCTGAAGCACCTAGCTTGTCACTTTTTTTTTTTTAAAAAAAAGGGGTTAAAGCAGTGAAAAGCTGTTGGAGCCCAATTTTGCAAGAACACACCAGCAACACCTTGCCCCAGCAGAGCAGGTTTCCAACCACAGTCCGAAAACACTTTTGGCATCACAGAGTGTGTTATCACACCTGCACCCACATGCCAGCGCTCTCTCCTCTCGCAGCACCCACTCCGACCCCAAACCCATTCACCTCCTGCAGCCTGGGCAGCCCCATCCCAGACCCTCTGCCCTCTCCCTGCCCCACCTCAGCTGCCATCACATCCCCCATGTCCAGCCCACGGGGAGGCTGCGGGGGAGCAGAGGCCCTTCCCATGGAGACCGGCATGGTGCCGGGAAGGGGCTCTGCTCCCCCACAGCCTCCCCAGATTCAGGAATCTCTTGGGTCAAGGAAGGAGGTTGTACAGTCACGGGAGCAAACTGCTCCAACCAACCCTCCAGGAGCAATCACCGTGGGATTTCAAAGGTATTGAGTATTTCAGAGGTATAAACCTCAGCAGGAATCAGGCTGGAAATGCCCGCGCAACAGCCCCTTTGCTCCTCCAGCCTCTCTTTCACAAATAAATGCAGTAAGAAAACACCTCCTTCCTCTTTTCCCCTAAAGGGATTAGGGGTTTTCAGATCCCGACCGTCCTCTATCTACAGGGTTGGACCTGAGAATATCCATAGCAAAAGAAAACACTATTTATACAGCTAGGAAAAAAAAAAAAAAAAAAAAAACACCAAAAAAAAAAA
>NW_020799130.1:3410650-3413298 GCF_003259725.1 Athene cunicularia
GGGGTAAGGACCTGCTCTTCCCAGCTCACAGTGCTGGAAAACCATCCCAATCACGTTAATACTAAAAATGCCCAATTCTGAACCATTTCAAGTGCTGTTTTCAAAACGAGAGCCTCGCTGCCTCTCATTTCACAGGGCTCCCGCAGCTCGGGCACACGCGCGTGTTTACAGATGCTCACGGCCACGCATCGGATTTACACAAATATTTACACACACGCGGAGCTCTGGCCCAACAGAATATTTTGCAGCGAATCCAGATTTCTGCCAGAGTAAACGAAACCAGCATCGGGCTTCCACAAATTGAAGCCAAACAAGGGAAAGCAAGTGTGACACCCTGAATAAAAATTCAAGAGAAACGATTTTTCACGCTAAATAGGTCTGAAAGAGCCCCTGGCCGGGAAGGCACGGCCGTGCGCTTCATGGTGCGAGAAAACCCCACTGAGCCGCCTTCACGCCAGCCCCGGGGAGCCCCGGCGGGGTTATTTCTCTGCCAATATTACAAAGCCTCATCCCACAACAATACATTTTAAAAAAAATAAATCAGCACTTCAGTTACACTCCTTGCTCCGAAGCCTGTTATAGAGGCAGCAGAGGTGTTGCCACTGCTGTAATGAGTATTTGCCAGGACTCTGCCCAAGGATGGAAACTATTCACGCAAGTGCTTTCTGAGACTGTAAACTACTGTTAATTCAGAGTTTGGGACTGCAGAGGAAGAAAGTTAATAATGAATTCAAGAGTCAAGCTGAGATTGGGTTGCATTCAGTTTGGAAATTTATGAAGGAGAATGAGAAAAAAAAAAAAACAAAAAACAACAAACCAACAAACCCAAAACAAAAAACCCGACGCAGAAAGAGCCTAACAGAATAATTGATTACAGAAATGAAAGCGTAATTCATAAAAGAAAAACATTTTCCATCCATCAACCTGCAACCAGTTAAGTGGAGAGTTTTAAAGAAACTGCAACATGGAGAAGGAGCCAACAGGAAAAAGGAAATGTATGAAAGAATGTAAACTATTCAAGTTTCATAAAGAGGAACAAGTAAACAGTTATTACATGCAAATAATTCCTAACATCACTGCTTTTAATTAATGCAGAGAAGTCAAAATATATCTGACACCGTGTGTGTATATTCGAAGCCTTTGAGAAAATGCCGCCATACGGCCATTAAGGTAGAATATTCTCATTTTTGTTTAAACGAACGATCAAGCGCTTCGATCTGCCGTGTGGATCGGTGATGAAACGCTGAAATTCTATTTCTACTGTTTGAAATTCAGGTCCAGGACGGCAGCGAGGGATCAGGCGGGAGGGAAGGGCAGGCAGGGCTCTGCCCCCCTCGGCACCCGCTGCCGTTCAGCGTTTGCAGGGGATTTTTATTTTTTTTTTCCCCCCCCTCTCCTCGGATGGCACAGCCCGATTTCTTTGACGGTTTGCTTTGAAAAAGCCAGCGGCATGATCCGTTTAAAGCTAAATGATAGAGCCAACCTCTACGGCCACAAGGTAAAATTTCTCTCCCGCTTTTCCCTGCACCAAGCGTGGAGAAAATGAACCAACCTGCCCCCCAAAAAAGCACCCCCAGCTCTGCCCCGCGCCCTCACCCCCCCACTGAAACGAGCCTTCCCGCACCCCTACCCGCTGCACTGCCTTCACGCCGAGCACTGCGTAATTATTTTACTTTAAACACTTGATTTTCACCCTTTCAAAACGAGCTGCCGGGTGGGTCATTGCCCCCGAGCACTGTCACCTGCGGAGGGGACGCGCCGCCGCCTCCTCTCACCTCGCTGATGGGGAAAATTCGGGCGGATTTGGGCCGGGCTGCTGCCAGCCCCTGCACCTGAGAGGAGCTGCCTTCCCTCGCCGCGGAGGTTTTACAACGAGGTGTATTTAATTCCTGCTCCGGGAGGAGCCGGGCAGAGCCGCTTTTGCTGCGGGGGACAGTCGGGGCTGCTCCCGCATCCCCCCCGCATAGGGGCTGGGGGGTTCCTCCCCGCGCGACAAGCTCAGCCCGCAGCAACGAAACCACCGGCCCGCGAGAAATACGCCGTTAAAATAAAATAAAATATAAAATTAAAAAATAATAGAAAACTAAACTTCATGTTCTTTTTTTCTTTCTTTTTTTTTTTCTTAAAAAAAATAAAATAAAAAGGGCAACCATTTCCCGGCCAGTACCTACCCCTGCCGCTTCTCCCAACAAATCTGAGGTCGTTAAATCTTGCTACTTGGTTTTTCATCACGGCGGAGGCGTTGCGGAGCTCTGCCGAGTAGTTTTCGTCGTTCCCTGCCATCACCGTGACCACCGTCCCGTCGGGGACATCTCCGAGGGCTACGACCTAGGGCAAGACGAGAGGATTTTAGGCTAAAATTAACCGCGGTGGGAGCTGACGTGCCTTTACGGTTCCTCTCCAGCCCCAAAACCCTCCGAAACCAAAGCAAAACCAAAAGCAACCCGAACCCCTGAGAAGGGCTGGAAAATCGGAGGGGGAAGGAGTAAATGAGCCAAAAAAAAAACCCCAACAAAAAACGAGGTGTAAAAGGAGCGAAGGGCTTGAGGGGTGTGTGGGGGGGGTCAGCCCGGCCCCGTCGCGGGGAATTGCGCTTTTATTTTGTTCGATTCACGGGTTAAAGAAGCGCCGCCGAGCGCGGGGCGGCC
>NW_020799130.1:3413348-3435450 GCF_003259725.1 Athene cunicularia
GGGGGGGGGGAGGAGAAAAGACAGTGGCTGCCCCAGACATAAATCAGGGGGAAGCCTGCGCTTGGGCGAGGGCCCAGCTGCGAGACCGGCCTGTTGACGACTCCAGCAGGGCTGCACCGGGCTCTGCTCGGCGGTCGCTGCGCCCTGGGGTTGGGCGATACCCGCAGTGGGGGGAACCCTTCTCAGCACCCGCTCCCGGGGCCAGGGCTGCAGCCTGACATCAAATCCCGAGGCGGGACATCCATTAACTCTGCGGGAGCCACGGCACCCACATCCACCTCGCTGTCTGCATACGTGGCCCTTGCTCCGGGCAGCGAGAGGAGGAGGAGGAGGAGGAGGAAGACTTCAGCAAGAGTTTCAGATCCTGGCGTGAAGTGCTGTCACCAGGGAAAATCAATAAGAGATTCCCACCTGGTTGCCTGGGGCCAGGTTTTGTTCCCCATCGTTTGAATGACTAGAAAAGGCCGTGGCCAGAGAAGTGCTTGTTGCCTGTCCCTACAGCTTGGGGGCTTACCTGTCCTCCCAGTTCTCCCCATTTTATACCAGTGCATTTTACTGGTATATTGCTCCACACCAGTGGATTCTATGCACTGGTAGACTCCACGTGCACGTGCACCCACACACCCATTTATATCAGTGTATTTTACTGGTATATTACTCCACGCCAGTGGATTTTATGCACTGGTAGACTCCACACTCATGTGCACCCATTCACGCATCCTCGGCCACTTGGGGACCAGCGCGGGGAGCCCCAGGCACACACCCTGGGGTGAATTGGGAGCCATGCCGCTGCTGTCAGGGGATTTATTGTCTCTCTAAAGAGCGAGCGAAGGGAGCTGGGACACACCTCTGCCCCAGCACCAGCCTTTGGCGGGAGCCCTGTGCTCTGGGCGTAGCACAAATACTCGAGCGTGAGCAGCGCCGATGGGATGAGACGGGGTTTTCAAAAGCTGCGAAGTGACTTAGGAGCACGAGTGCGATTGACGTGAATCCTGCGGTTCTGAAGTCACGAAAGTGCCATTCTTCATTGTCCGGGACCGCGATTCTCCTCTCCCCACAACAGCCCGACAATGAGGAGCATGTTCAGGGCTCACATCCTCTGTGCTATTGATAGCACGGCCGAGCTTTTTGGAGCGTGGGTCCCATCTGCCACTTCCACTCCTTTTTAAAAGATCCTAATGACTGTCAGATCCTTTTAGTTCTTAATTAATTTCAGAGTTCAACTGCAAATAGGAAACAAGGCAGCTTTTGCCCTTACGCATATGAATATTACTGTTCCATTTAATGTGGTTACTGGTGGAATGCTGTTATTCATTCCTGCCTGCAATAAAAGCCACATGTTTTTAAAACTTTGCACTTGAAAAAACTTTTAGGAAAGAAATCAAGTATGTTTTGTATGCATGGCATGAGATAAAAACTAGTCATAAATATTCAAAGAACAGTTAGAGCTTTATGCTTGATTTAAACAAGTGAACAGAGAAGTACGACGGTTGAAGTGGAGAATGAAAGCCCAATGCTCCTTTAAGAATGTGCTTATGCAGAGAAAAGGAACTATTCATGCAAAGGTTATGGAGCACCTAAGGACATCCCATCTCCTCCAAAAATGCCCAAAGGTGGATAACACAACTGGAATCATTGGGCTTTGTTCAGAACTATTCGAGTGCATGGGAGTTTCTCTCTCTTCAGGGGTTTCGGAGGAGTTTTAGGGGGGTGTGAGATGCCTCCTGCCAGACCCTGTGGGAAATGAAGACTCTTCTTGCATGGAGACATCTCCAATGTGTCCGCTCCCCACGTCGGAAGGCAGATGATTGAAGTTTTGATGAGCATTTTTGGGAGCTCCCTGGACTCCTGGACAGACCTTCCCTGGAGCCACCAGAGCCCAGCACAGCCAAAAAGCCACGAGGGAAGGGACTGAGCGCCGGGCCCCAGGGCAGTGCCTGTCCCACGGCCCTGCCGACGGAGCCCGGGGCAGTGTCAAACCCTTCAAAACCCAAAACGCGACAGGGGGAGAAATAAAAAAAATTCCAAAGGAAAGAAAAAGGGGAAATGTCTGGATGGTGGAAAGAGGAACCGAAAGGCACATGACGACGAGAAAAGTACAACGGGGTGGACGCAGAAAAACACGATATGATTTCTAATTTTGAGGAGAGGCGGTTAGAGGAGTTCCTGTCGCAGAAGGGCTCTCAGGCAGAGCACCAAGGGCCAGGGCACAGGGAAATCCTCCCGCACGTGCCAAGCAAAGCCCTCTTGCAACACGAAGAGACTGCAGAAAGCGTTTTCTTGTCTGGGAAAATAGCTGTGCATTGGCAAAACTGCCCCATTGCTCAGCCCCATCCCCAGTGGGGTGGGAGAACTGACCTCTCGTCTCGTACGGTGGCTGAACATGCAACGGGGGTTTTCAGTTCTGTTCCCTACAGGCTCACCCAAAATGTTGGGGTGATGCTGGGTATCAAATGGGTGCCCAGTGCTCCTGTGCTAGGCTGAGGTTTGCAGGGCAACAGGGACCCTTGGGGAAAGGTCTTGCACCCACAGACCCAAACAGCAGCCGGGGTTCATGCTTGAGCCCTGGTGTGGTGAAGCATCTATACGGTCCTGAGCAAGGCTGAGCTGGGCTCTGACTGAGGATCGATCCCTTCAAGGAAGTCAAATGTGAAGAGAGAGAAAATGAGCTCTGGAAACCTCTCACGTTCCTGCATGCTCGCCTACCTCCCTGCGAGGGGCACCCGGCTCTTAGAAACCTCAGCCAAAGGTTTCTCTGCTTCAGGGCTGCAACATCTGCAAAAACCTCTCGGATGTGGGAGCAGAAATGGGTGTTTGTCCCCCCCGAGAGGGCAGGAGGGGTCTGGCAGCTGCCTGCGACGGGCAGTGGCGTCGGACAGGGAACTCTGGTTTCCCTTTTCGTTCAGGTCTGGTAGAGCATCTTAGGGTCGTGTCTCAGCAAAAGCAGCTTTACAGGCAAGCACACTGTATCTGCTTAACTTCACTGTGGGACATCAGTATGGCAAAGGGAACCCAGCCTGGTCACCCTGAGGGCACCCCGCTGATCTGGGAGCCCTGGACACCCCTTTAACCAGACCGCCCACAGATGTGCTCTCCGCAGTGGCTGTTGTTTGCATCTTGCTCCCCAGAGGATGACGGGGTGGTGCTGTCTCACGCTGCCTGACCACAGGGCAGCGGCGGTGCCTCGCAGCAGCTTTGCTAAATTTCCAAAGCCCTTCCTGGAATGTCCTTTTGTAGGAAGTGGAGAGTTTCCCCCCCCAAAAAAAAACCTCAGCCTTGCTGGGAGAGCCACTGGCAAAACCACAGTGGCCGGTGGTGACACCATCACGGGCATCTCCTCCCTTCCTGCCTCCGCCCCGAGGTGGTTACCCCATTTCTCTTGCCTGGGCTGAGCCCTGATGGAGGCAGAGCCGGCGGGTTGGGAGGGAGGCAGATCACAGGAGGTGCTTTATAAACGCGTGGTTTATTAGATGTGCCTAATCCACCAGCTTTCATCCACGCGAGGGTTTTCCCCACCTGTCTGCGGGCAGATGAGCTTTGCAGAGCAGCACCAGCGCAGGGTGGCTGGTAGTTGTTCTCCAGCAAGAGAACGGTTTGAAAAAGCCCCCAAACTTGGTATTTAAGGGCAAAGGTTGGGGACGGGAAGAACGGGACCGATTGCAGCGATGGAGCCCAGCGAAGCTGCCAGGTCTGCACCGAGCCGCATCGCACAGAGCTGGAGAAATGCACCCAGGAGTCTGGCGGGGTGTTTCTCCAGCCCACCGCGATGCTGCTTGGTGTGGAGCTTGAGCGAACGGCCGGCAGTGCCCAGGGCGCCCGCAGGCAGCTGCCTGCTCAGCCCCGCGGGCAGATCCTACGGCTCCGCACTCCCCCCAGGCCCGCCTCACTCCTCAGGGCAGCTCGCCCATGAAATTGCGGGCACGCACGGCTCGTTGACTCTGCTTCATAGCTCAGGGCAGGAGATACGGACGGGGCTCGGGCTGGCTGAGAGCCCTTTTGCAATGCCAGTGCCGGGATCGCACCCCAAACATTTCTGTCAATGAGATGCATTGGCTGTTTTCCACAAAAAATAAGGTGCTGGGCAAGGACGCTTCCCGTGCGAGGTGTTTATCATCCCTATGGGATCAGTCCCTGATTTCTGCCATCGCCACCAGACTCGGTGGCAACTTGCAGGAGAAACAGTGAAGATCCTCCAGCAGTGACACGGAGCAACTTCAAACTGATGTCAACAACTCCCCTTACAGCAAAGTAACTCTGAGAAAACTGGCTTCTGGTTCCAGTTGCAAATTGTCCTGCAGGCCCACACCAATTTTTTCCAGGTTCACTGGCTTTTTGCAATTATTCACTACTTTCACTTCTATGAATAAATCTGGGCAATGCTGTTTTGCAACTGGGCTGCTTTGACTCAATGGGCTCCGGGTTGAGTTGCTTCTGCTCCTTCCTTGAATTATTTTTTTCCGGTGCAAACGTTTTCTTTCCTATTTGCCCTTCTGTATAGACTCTCACTGATGTGAGTTTGCCCGACATCCCCCACCAATAAGCCTGGTGGTTGCAGAGTCATTCCAGAAAACAAACCCCCGAGAGGGTTCAGCCTGTGGATTCACCCAGCACTTACGCATCCCTTTAGGCACGGAACAAATCCCTGACTTGGGGGAATTAGTCACAGGCAAAAAAAATGACGCAGAAGGTACTTTTCTGGTTTCTGGCTATGAACTTTGACAACTCAAACACAATGTTATTTAGGGACCGCTGTTAAGTCACTGGTCGCTCCCGATCCATCTCCAGCAGCTTGGAAAGGGAACTGCGCCCGATCACTTCCATCAAACCCCCAGCCCTGTGCTCATCAGCATGAGCTCTTTTTTTTTTTTTTTTTTTTTTTGCAGAAGTTTCTTATAAAAGTTCATATGTAAGCAGGAGGTGCCTGTCTGCCTGGGTCAGCTGGCTGACACCACGAGCAGGCTCCTCGCCCCAGCCCAGACAGCAGCCTGGGAAGTTGGGGCGGTTCAGCAACAGGTTGGGGCTGGAGACGACAGAAATGGAGAACTTGCCCAGACAGAACGGTAGCGGCTTTTGGTCTTGAGCGAGCAGCCAGCTCTGCGGGGAGAGAGGGGATCTTATCTGCAAAATGCAACCTCAGCTATGTCTTGGGGTCTGAGCCAGTCCGCACCTGCCTGACCCTCCAAAACGGGTGGTTCTCGAGAATGTTTTTACATTTTCTCCTCCAACCGAGCGGCAGGCCCTCACTGGCAGGAAGCGTGGGCTCCGGGAGCAAGCATTGGCAGGGGAAGCGAGATGTCTGGGTTCAATCCACATCTCCGCCACAACCTTCCCCAAGGACCCCAGACATGCTGTGTCGGGGCTCCCTGGCAAGTGCTTCAGTCCCCCCATCTCCCCCCCCTTGGTGGTGGCAAACCCCTCGCACCAGCCTCTGCCACACAACACGGTCCGGGCACCACGTGTGCCTCCCACCTCTGGCAGCGAGGAGCCTCTGATTCCAGCCAGCCCCCCAGGACATGACACTAACTGGGGGAGAGCCCCGTGAGCCCCGGCAGGCTCGCGCTCGTATTCTTGACAATTCAAGATACCACGGAGACAAGCCCATCCTGCCACCAGCAAGCACTCCCTGCTCCCACTGATCTCAGTGGACTCAAGAGGGTTGGATTTCATCAGAATCGGGCTCTTTTCATCTCCCAGCAGCGATGGCTGGCTTTGCTTGTCCGCTGACCGGCGGCAGTGGAACTGCAGAGGTTGTCGGGGATGGGAGGTGGGATGTCTCTGGTGAAAGTTTGGGGAGATAAATGTGAATTCCCCATCTCAGGAGCATATCCCAGTGCCCCTGCTCTTGTTGGACATGACGAAGGTATTTCATCTCCTCTGACACGGGGCAGGATGGTCAGACCGACCACCCGAGCGATGATTTCTGCAGCGCAATGGGTTAAATGGTGCCTGCTGGCTGTCGAGGTAGAAAGAAGTTTGAAATAACTTAAAGATGCCACCTTAAGGGTTTGGCTAATCCACCTCCTACACCAAAGCTGTGTTGACTTTCTAGGCTGCACAGGAGGAATCCCAGCACTGCCAGTCCTGTTTAACCCCTTCTGTGAAGGGCGTCTGCCTCCTGGTGCAGCCGGGATGGAGGTGCTGGGAGCCAGCATCGTAGGCAACCTGCTTGTGCCACCACAGACCCAGAGCTTTGACTCTGTGGGTCCCAATCCCTCCCACCATCACAAATTCAAAAATTTTTGTGGGCTTCTTTCATCACCGTTAACCGACTCCATCTATCTTCCACCCAACCATATCCAAACAAGGCATGTAGGGACACATTTCTCAAGGATAATGTCCCCCTGGCCAGGGCTACCTGGGCAAAACAAACCCTGAAGGATGGATAGACACATATTTCTGGTAAACGTGAGCAATATTTTTGCATTTTAGTAATATCGTATAGTGCTGTCTCAGAGTAAATAAAGATGAACTCTGGCATCAAACCAGGAATGAACTCCTGCAAATGACAGGAGAAAAATGTGTTGGTGATGCCAGCTAGCACAGTCTGGGCTCAAAAGAGTTAACCAACGTGAGGCCTGATCAGGAATTATCTCCTTTGCATCTATTATCCCACCGACCTCCATCTGAGGGAGGAAGGTGATGGGGAGGGTTGCAGGATGGAGGACTCAGGACTGAACTGCCCAGCTCTGGCTTCCATCAGCACCCTGGTGCACGCCAAGGTCCCCCCAGCACCCACTCCACCACAAAACATCGCTGTAGTCCTGACCCAGGCTCAGCTCTTCCCACAACAGACCAAAAGTCCCCAAATCAACACGAGAAAGCAAGCAGTGGTGGATTTCAACAGCCTTCAGGCTTGCAAGAGCGGGTCAAGGTTGTGATCGCGGGGCTGCCAGATTTGGTGAACGCAGAGCTAACAGGGAGCAGAAACATGGTGTTTTGGGGAAAAAAAACCCCAAAAGCCAAACAAATGAAGCGAAGCTCTGTGCCCAGCTCAAGGCATAAAACCAAACTCATGGCACCAACATGGAGTAAATTTGGGTCTGAAAGGCTTTGCCTCTTGGCGGCCCCTCTTCGCTGCAGAGGCAGGAGGGTTTAAAGCCCGCGCGTGGGATCCAGCTCCCGTGGGAGCAGGGCCGAGGTGCTGGTGGGTGTCCCACCACCCTGCTCAGGGACGAGGAGCCGGGACCAGGGCTACTCCTCCCAGCCCAGCAGTTTTTGTTGAGTTTTATGGAAAAAAAAATGGTAGGCTCGCTCATGCGACGAGATTTTCCAAACCGACCCAGGGCTAATAAAAAAAGGTGTTTAATTACAGGGTTCAAGGTAATTGGGCACAAAAGTGGCCAGTAAAATGCAGAGCAGTGCAAAGGAGCTGCAGAACAAGGGCTTAATTTTGGAACAGCACATCTGATTTAGTCTTTACATTCTCTGGCCGGCACTTTCTCTCTCCTAATGAGGGAAAACAGCACGGCCTTTTGCAAATCCCCGCTCAGTAGTTTATTCCTGACTTCAAGTCACTGAAATCACGGCACCGCGCTCTGTCATTAAATTATCTCCATGCATATGCTTCCAGTTTAAAGGGAAACGGCGCAGCCCATGTCTGGCATTTAATGTCTGCCAGGCTGTGAAGAAACAGCCTCCCCGGCTTTTCCATGCACCCCCACCGACGCGGGGCTCCGCTCCCACCTCGAGCATCCCCTTGCCACTCGCTTGCACCCACCATCGCCGAGCGGGGGATGCAGGGAGCAATATTCCCTTCAATATTTTGTCAGCGTTACAAACAGGAATGGAAATAGGCAATTTCTGTGGGAGTTTTTAGTATCTGTAATTGAGTGTAGCTTCCTCCCTGGATTTTTGGCTTCTCATTGGGAGAGAAATTGAGTTACAGCTGGGGATATTCCTGCAACAGCCCCGCTAGCAGCTGCTGCTGGACGGGAGGCGTGCGCGGGCTGCACTGCTGGTTAGGAAACGTGCTGCTCCTGGGATAACCCACGTGCTCGCTCCAGAGATCAGAAAGCAACCCCTCCAGTCTCTTGCTGAAGTTTCCCTCCAAGAAAACTCCCCTCCAGCTGCAAGAGAAGTACTGTTTTACCGACACCCATCAAATGGACTGACAGAAGCTGTGCTGTCAGCTCCATCCTGGGATGCTGGTGCTGCACCCGGAGCCGTGCAGGAAACCTCTTGCAAAGCCCGGGCCAAGGTTTGTTAACACAATGAGTATCTTTTAATGACCAGCTCAGCCCGTCCCACAACCATGGGCACTGGCGCGCTCTCCATTGGCACGCGGGGAGTTTGCGACACCCTTTGTCTGTCTGTCTGTCCCTGTGCCAGACTGAGCCCTGGCTGGGACCCAGGAGACGCAGAGGGTGCGAGAAGTCAGGGCAGACTTTGGTCCAGGGTTGTGCCGTTAACATCATTCCTACCATTTTGTTTTGATTTTTTTAGAAGCTATTTTAACAAAAACCATGCTGCCTTGTGAAATCACATCCCAATATAGCTGCCATAAACACACACAAGGAGCGACTGGAAAAAAAAAAAAAAAAAAAAAAAAAAAAAAAAAAAAAAAAAAAAAAGCAGACCTGGAGCCCTAAATCCCATCATTACCAGGAGAAAAGACCCTTGGAAGGTGCCTCCTCCTGTCTGGGCTCCCTGCGGGCTTCCCCATGCCGACAGCTCGTGGTTACGCGGTCAGACCCCGCCACGATGCCAAAGGCACCGGTGAAACCTCGGTCAGGGTGTCAGTGACCCGGACCCTGGCGGAGTGGGCTGGGGGGGACATGTGACCGTGACTTGGGGCACCACTAGCATATCCCTTGCCACCCCCTGCCCTGAATCGTGGCTGTGAAACTGGTGGCACCTCGGGGACATGAACCCCTCGTGGGATGCTCCTCGCTGGGGTGACGGGACCATTGGGGTGGCAGGAGGTCCCTTCCCAGCCATCACGGGCAGGGCTGCATCTCCCCAGGTGGAAAGACAAACCCAAGGGCTTCTTATCCCTCCGGCCAGGATCTGGCCATCCCAGGGGTACAGGTTCGGTTTCTACAGGGCCCTACGGCACGGCAGAGACTGTTGAAAAAAAGCCCATTTTTCAGTGTCTCCCTTCCCAACTGAGGCCTTTTTTTTTTTTTTTTTTTTTAAATCTCTCCCTTCTCCTCCTATTTTGGTTGTTTTTATATTTTATTTTACAATAGCTTGAGTAATACGTTCCTCATGTTCCAAACGCACTAGCTGCTTCCAGTGGGAATGGAAAATCATTGTTTCTTTTTATTTTCCCTTTTCTTTTTCTTTTTAATATGTTTATGTTATGGAAAATACCCCCAGATTGCAGACGCGTCGGCTGTTCCACTTACTTGAAAAAAAAAAAAAAAAAAAAAATTAAAGCATTTTTAGAAAGACAAGAGCCAAGGAGGACGAGGAGGATAATGCTGTGCCTGGCACCCTGCAGACTCTGTCGTGGCCAGCCTGGGTGTTGCTTTAGGCTGCGATGGGCCACGCAGCACCCGATGCACCACGGCCACGGCCTGCCCTCTCGAGGCGGGATGCCGGTGCCCTGCGTGGGAGGTGTGTGCTCTCCATTCCCCCCTTTCCCACGCACCCTTCTCTGTTGGGGGGTGCCCAGGAGGGAGCTGCCCTCCCAGGATGTTTCTGCGAAGGGCCTCGCCGTCCCCACCAGCCGGGAAACCACATCCGCCACCGGCGCGGCAGCTGCCCCGGCAAGGCTGGGGCAGCAAAGGGAAGCAAAGGGAAGAGGCAGAAATGGGTGGAAACAGAGCGAAATTTTTCCAGATGAAGCATAGAGTGGCAAGAGGTCTAGAGAGTGGAGGAGGATTTGAGTTTGCCACCAAAAAGGCTGAAGCATCCGCAGTTTGAGCCGGTGCTAACGCTGGGGCTGCTTCCCTGTGCTGCAGAAATGTCGGCAGCCTGCATACAACCAGGGGGACCGTACCAGATTTGCAGCAGGTTTTTACTCATTTTTTTTTCCCACTCTGTGCCACCACCCCAGGGTGCCGCCGTCAGCACCCGCCAGCTCGGTGCACCCCGACACGTCCCCAGCCAGGCATCGCTCGGCAAGATGATCAGCCTAGGCTTGGGGGGGTGTCAGCAGAAGGCGGGTGGCAGCGTGGGGTCTCACCTCACCACGGGGTCACACCAGTGACAGGGCAGGGCTAAAGGGTTTTGGGCAAGAACTGAAGCTAAAGGCTGCCAGGATCTCTGGGATGAAAGGGGTGGGAGTGAGGGCTCAGGCCCAGCCTTTGGGCCAGCCCTGACCTGGGCACATCAGGGATGAAGCTCAGGAGCCAAGGAAAATGAAAACGTGATGGGAAGCCCTGGGGGAGAGCTCAGCCCTCTGGATCCTCCATCGCTTGCACAGCTAACGGACATCACCCCCTGCAGCAACAGTTTCTTCTCACTCTGGGAGAAAAATTGGGTGCAGATGCACCCTGCAGCAGGAGGGAGAGGGGATTTGCATCCTCAGGGCTGAGCCCCGAGCCCCCATCACCAGCACCCCAATGCCACTGGAGACCTCCTGGCAGGTTTTTCAATGTTCTCCCCTCCGCTGCTCAGCCTCGTTTGAGGAGTATTTACGGTGTGGCCCGTGGCTCGGGCTCGTCGCTTCGGATGGGAAGTCACATTCTTGCTCCTAATGCTGACCATGTGTGGATCTGAGCCTGCAAACATACAGCTCATTCTTTGTTTCCCAAACCGTACGCGGCCAAAACAGTGGACCGCAAACACTGACGACATATCGGAGGAGATCAAGTCTAAGAAATCATCATGAATTAAAGTGCTCAGCAAAGGGGAACGCCACTGTCTCTCTACCCCTATTAGATCATAACAAGGTGATGAGAGACAATGGATTTATACTCGTTCCCACACACACACATACACAAATATATTTAAAAAAAAAAAAAGAAAAAAAAAAAAAAGACATGCCACCAGTCAGCGGGGTTCCCTTGGAAAAGGCAAAGCCACTGACAGTCAATCAGGAGCCAGCAAGCTCAGCGCACAAGCCTTCCCCGAGAGGGGAGGATGAATGGAGGCAAACCAGATTTCGTGGCCACGTGGTGTTGCACACCAACCCCCGGCACGTGGGCGAGCGCATGTGCACGGGGATGGGGCGGCATCGGGGCTCCCTGTGCCCTCCAACTCCAGAGAGCTGGGGGAGCAGAGGGAGGGCTTGCGCAGGGGTAAGGGGGTGAAGGCACCCGGGGTGCTGGGTGAGAGCAGGCCGTGCCCGCAGGAGAGGTCCTGGGTGTGCAAACATCCCCCCAGGTATTACAGTGCCCATAGGTGTGTGTGTCCGTGGGGACTGCAGCGCTCACGGGCGTGCAAATGCCTGCAGGAATTGTGACGTTCAGGAGCAGGCCAACATCCGTGGGTATTGCAAAGCTCACGGGCGGGCAAATGTCCGCAGGTGCTGCAAAGCTCACAGGTATGCAAACGTTCATGGAGATTGCAAAAAAAAAAAAAAATAATTTGGGTGCTTCAGATGAAACAAAACCTTTAGGGAAACGTGATGGCAAAGCTCGGTGACACCGTTACACGTGCACGGTGTTACTTGGTGCCCACTCACCCACTCTCTGCCGGAGGCGTTGCCCAGAGCACGGCGTGGCAGGAGGAGGGAAAAACGCCTCAAAATACCATCGGGGTTACAGTTTTCTGTGGTTAGGAAGAAACACAGAAATCCATTAAACGGACGTTTGCCGAGTGGGACTCCCTGAGGTGGCCAGCTATGGGAAGGGTGGACAAAGAAACCTCTGCTTGGGGCGAGCTGGGGGCCACCATCTGCACCCCAGCAGGTGAGGAAAGCTGCTGGTGGCTTGGGGGCGCAGCGAGGAGAGCACTGTGCTGCGGCACAGCCAGGGGGGCTGCCCCGTGCCCTGGCATGTGCCAGCCTCGGCGCGTGGCAACAGGCCAGGACCGCAGCCCCCAGCACAGCAGTTGTGAAACTCTGACTAATCTGTGGGGAAAAGGCACAGACGCAGCGACCTTCCAGAGAAGAAATGATGGCCACCTCCCGCACCAGGGCAGCCATCATCGCCCACTTTCAGAAGCCGAAGGCGACTGACACCGGCTCTGCCACTACAGGGTTCCCTCCTGCTCCTCCTCCAGCATCTACCGGGGCAGGGCCAGGGCCAGAAGTCAATTTGTTCATCCAAGCTGTCACGTTTTGGGGATGGGATGGGTTCCCCATGGGATCACAGCTCATTTCTGCCACTATGGGGTAGACAACATTCTCAGATCCCCCCAGCAAGGCTGTCCTGCACGGGACCACAGCCCCACTGCTTTCTCTTGGGGCAGAGCCGCTCTGCAGGGACCCTTTGAGCCCCTCTGCTCCTGCTTTAGGCAGAACCCCGCTGTTTTAGTCTAACAAGGCTGAGAAGGGCTGGCAGAGACCCCCAGGCTCCCTGCGCCCCCACGGACCACCTTCTCCCTTTAGCAAAGCAGAGAAGAAGGTGCAGAGACAGGAGGAAATTTGCCACGATCAACCAGAGACAAGGACCCAGAGAGCCCAGGAGGAGCAGCAAAGCAGGGACTGCACCCCAGGATCAGTCTCAGTTCCTTCAGAGCAGCGCTGAGCACTGCACCATGGCCAAGCACGGCTGAGAGTGTGTCTACATTCATGTATCTGCAAAATAAACAGTAAAATTCCCTTCTTGGATGCCAGGACCAAGGCTCAGTGCCCTTTGCCTCCCTTGCAAGGGCATGAAGCCACCCGGAGAAGGCTGCAACATGAAGGCACCAACTTCAGCTACCTATGAAGGCACCAACACGATGGAGAAACGGGAAAAAAAAAGTGATATAACACTGGTTTGTTTTCACTGGGGAGCGTGGACAGACCGTGACAGTTTACGAGCTGTTTCCACGTGCTTTTAGATTTACAAAACCCAAGGGAAAACTGACAAACATTGATGACCTGAGTTAGGGAGAAGTGAATGAGCCCGCTATGGGCACCCTGAGCAGAAGAGCCAGCCTAGGCCACCAGCAAACCTTCGCAGGGCTCACCCCGAGGCAAAATAACTCCCAGCCTCCAGCCAAAAGGTCTGAGAGCACCCGAGCCACCGGCACCTCGCTCCTCTCTCGGTGGCCCCATGAAGCATCACACCCCGTGGCCATCCCTGCAGGTTTCCACTGAAGACTGTCAAGAAACCAGCCCGGGTGGCTGAGTCCTCCCCGCCCCGATAGCCATCAGTAACGAAGAACTGACTCACGGATGTGACATTTGTGGTTTTGATGACTTAGAGGCAACCGGTTGCCACTGGGCTGGCGGCTCCAGAGGTCCCAGGAGAGGGCATGGCCAGACCCAGGAGCCGAGCCACGGAGCGCTCGGATGGAGCAGAAAAAGACGTAGTTATTTTTTCCTTGCAAAAAGGGATAGAAAGCGTTTGTCAGCCCCGCGGAGGAGCGCGGGTCCCTCATGCTGGCACTGACTGGGGGGTTCAGCCATTGGGTGCAGCAGGGGAGAGTCCCCCCCAGTTCAAACCAGTTTATCTTACAACTTCTGGCTGGTCTCCAAGAGAAGCGAGGAGACGCAAAGACAGCCCCAAGGCCAAGGCAGCACTGGCTGCCAAAAATGGGGTTTCTATCCCCAAAACCATTGACTGGAGGCAAATTTATTTCAGCCCCCACCAGATATTTCGCTCAGTTGTGAATCTGGCGCGTGCAAGCGGGGATTGGTGCTGCTCTCCCACGTGGGGGCTCTTTTGCCCAACCCTTTGGAAAGCTGAAAAATCCCTTTTCTATTTAAAAAAAAAATAAAATAAAAGAGTTTCCAGACTAACTAGTGGATACCTTTGGGATTTTTCGCTTCATTCCTTAAATATTTGTGCAAACAAACACCCATTTTCATGGATGTGCCCAGAAAAGCAAGCAAAAACTATGAATGCGGTTGAATCCCCCAAAGCCAGGAGGAATTTAAATGAACATTTGTGAATGTTTTGCAGTACTCACCCAAATCTAGCCGGGCAGGAGAAGACACACTGAGCTCCTTAAAGAAAACAAGGATTTCTTGTCCTAATACTAAACAAATGTTTCACCATTTGGCCATATTCCATCCTTGGTGCAATCGTTTAATTCTCTCCAATTTAATAAAAAATTATGTCTGAAACAAAGATGTTTATTGCTTTTATGAGTTCCTATTTGTATGGAAATTGCATACAAGACGTGATATTTTCTGATGCTCACTCTCTTTTATTTTTAAATGAGCAAGCCCAGTTAAACCCCGGCATTTCTTCATCTGGCTTGCGGAGGGAGAAGTATAGATTAAAAAGAACCATGCAAATGTTTTTTATAAACTTCTCTTATTTCCTTGCCATGGGACTGCCTTTAATTAGCTGCACGGAGTACAAAGGACACATTTATAATGCCACCATCTCCGAGTGGAGGGCATTAAGATAAACGTGGCTGTTCTGCCTCTCTGCCTTGTGCTCCGGCATGGTGTATCCATGATGGGGCTGGGGAAGCCAGTCTGGATTTACACCCCCCCCATCCCCATCCCTGCCTCTTTCTGCTGCCTCTCCAACACCCTCTGGCTCAGAAGAAAACTCAAAGCCATGGAGTTGGCGTAATGGAGGTTAACACCACCAACCCGCCTCAAAAGGACACGTAACCTTTTGTGTTCTCAAAAATACCCCAAATCTGGTCTGCAGTGACTCGTCTCTGGATGACTGGCTGCATTTGGCTCTTTGGGTAGGGGCTGATGATTGCCTTCCCCTGATCTGCCTGGGTTCAGTGGGACGTGCTGAGCCGTCGCTCAGGACCTGGGTCCTCACGGCCGTGACCAGCTCAAGCTTTGGCTCCTGAACTGCATCAGGAAAGGGAAAAGACAGGGCTTTGCAGGGCTCTGCCTGACACCTTAGAAAATTCCCAGCTCCTTCCCCCAAAATCTTCAGCATACACGGTCTCAGCAGCTCCAGCCCACGCCGGCCTCCCCCGTTCACCCTGAGCAGCCCTGCTGCAGGGGAGTTACAGGAGGATGGTGGTTGTGAAACGAAGGCGGGTTCAACCCTGGGGACACGAGACCCTGCTGGGACCGAGCAGAGGAGAAATCTGGGGAGAAACAACCCCCTCTGATGGGCAGTTTGTCCATCCTGAGGCAGCCGGGATGGATGAAACCGTCGTGGCTCGGGGTGTGCAGAGAGGCGGCAAAGAGCAGATTGAACAAATTCATCACCCGACGGAGTTATATATTTAGCAAAGCACTATATACTGTGGCTGTGTGTTTTCATATTTAGAGTATTTTATGTAAGTAAACATACAAAACTGTGAGCTTGAATGCAGCCCTAATCTCCCCCAGCTCTTCCCTCCTTGCAAACTGGTTTCTCTTTAGAAGCAATTCACGTTTCTGCAGATTTTTGCTCCCCCACGCAGCACCCGCCTGACAGCTCGGACCGCAGCAAACACATGATATCAATCCCAGCACTGCTCAGTCCTGACCCTTCCCAGCACTGCAACCACACAGGAAAAGGGAAAAAAATAAATGGGAGCAAAACCACCCACTGAACCTGGACAAACACGGCGGCAGCTCGGAGAATCGCAGAAATGGCAGAAAACCCTGGTGGGCACCGGCGAGGAGTGAGGTACCAGCAAAGGTGCATCGAGCCCGCTGCCAGTTTTCTACTTTGCAAATAAATAAATAAAATAAATAGAAAAGCCAACAATGTTTCCTGCCACCGAGGAACGAAAGAGCCCGGTCTGTACTCACCACGCAGGAAAGTGGAGGAGTAGGTGGCGAAGGAGTCGAAGATGCTGTTGGTTGCCATCCCCCTCGTCCCGTACTCCGGCTCTCCTGGAGGAGCTGCTGGCCAGTGGGAGGAGGAAGAGGAGGGATGGGAGAGGCAGCAGTGAGTGGGAGGAAGAGGAAAACCCCGCCGGTGGCACAGGTAGCCTCCGGCTGGCTGGTGGTTCTGTGGTCGGCACGGCAGAGCCGCCGGCTCGGCATCCGCTGGGTGGGAGAGCGGCGTCACCTGATCCGTGGCGTCAACAGGCCAACGATATCGCTGCGGCTTCGGGGTGCTGGCATTGGGGTTTTTTTCCCCCCCTGTATATTTTTCTTACTCATAATTTTATGGTTTGTAGTTGGTGGTTCATGGGAGGCTCGCTCGGACTCATGGCTGAGTGACAGACGGGAGCGGAGGAGACATTTCTCTTTAATTAATTATATTGTTGCCTTAGAAGAAACAAAGAAGTGAGCCCGTAGATTCCTAATTGGGTGATTGAAGTAATAACCCATTTACATGCCGTGGTTTTCTCCTTTTAACTGCCTTTTCTCCCACATTCACCACTTGTCTGTATCCTAATTTTGAGCTGTACGTGGCTTTCCGACTCCCAGCCGGGTATGGGGACGGCATGCCGAGACCGTTTCCATATGTGTAGTGGATGGGTGGTTCTTCTTCACAAGGATTTTATGTGAATTAGTATTAAGCAAAAATACGAAGCACATGTGGCAGAATAAACAGCGCTGCCTGCGGAGGGGGCACCGGGGAGGGTGGAGAGGGCTGGCGAGGAAGAGGAGGAAGGCAGCAGGTATGGCTGACCTCCTGCTTTGCCCAAATGACAACAGACAATTTTTATATATTTATGGTTTAGCAATAAAGTTAATTCAGTAATGCAGGCGCAGCAGATTTCCAGGAGCACCTGAAGATGCCATTTCTGCTGGACCACAGAAATGCCAGTGCCCAGTGGAACAGGAGATGCCATTGGACCCCCTCGCCTGGGGCTGATGAGTTTTCTCATAGAAAATTGCCATTATCACCCCTGGAGATGAATTTTCCCTAAATGGGAAGAAATGTAGAATTGAAATATGAAATGATATTTGTCCTTTTCTTTTTTTCTTCTCGTAAGAAAAAGCAAAGGGAGCTCTCTGATGCAGAGTAAAACAAATGCAAACTAAGCTTAAGTGACCAAAAATCTGCAGGAAAATAAGACCCAGCGCAGAAGGCTGGCTGTTGTGGCCCACGATTTCAAGGTATTTGGAGAGTTTGGTGCCCATCACGCCTTGCCACTCGCCGCTGTCATTCTTAGTTCGGTTTTTCATCCGATGGATGTTGGCGGTCAGACGTATCAAGATGTTATCAGCCAAGATGTTACAGATTTCTGCAGAGTTATTAGAGGCGGGGAAAAAAAAAAAAAAAAAAAAGCGGGTCATATTTACTGTGACTGAAAACTGCTTGTCTGCTGCTTTTAAGCAAAGAGGGGGAAAAAGCGGTTTCAGAGCAGCGAAAGGGGCAGAGGTTGTGCAAATGCTGGCACAAAAGGAAAGGGAAAAGCAACCCAGCCTGGAAAACACCGGCTGCTGCACAGAGCGGGGTCTGTGGCACTGAACAGCATCGCCTTGTCTCGCTTGCCAGACACCCACCACAACCACAGCTCCAGCCCCGGGGTGTGTGGCTACAGGCAGCGAGGTTGTTTCTAGCAGCGCGGTGGCATCGCTCCCCCCCAGCTCCCCAGCAGCGGGGGGATGTGGTCCCCTGAGCCCCACTGCGGGCCAGAGGGGAGCGGGGTGGCTCAGCCCAGCAGCATCGCGCTTGCCAGCCTTGCCTGCCTCAGAATTACAAACCTCCTGGGCGATGTTCAGGTTTTTCAGAGGCTGGGTTTGGATTTCATGGCTCCTTCCTTGCAGGAAGGGGGTGGGAGCCTCAGCCCTCACCTGGTTTAGGTCCCACTGGGGTTGATGGGGAGAAAAATCAGGATGAAGAGAAGGAGAAAGAGAAGGGGAAGGTGGTTTTAAGGTATTTACCCCCTCCCCACATTGGTAGGTGCCAGATGGGAGCTCTGATGCAGCTGCACTCATTTACACCCCGACCCAACACCCTTCAGCAGCACTGGTGAGGAGAAGGCTCTGGATGGGGCTTTTCTTCATCATCCTCCCACCACCTAAATCGCTGCAGTACCACCTCACGGACATGGTCCTCAGCTCCTGGTCATCATCCTCATGTGATCCACAAAATCAACATTTCTCATAAAATTTCTCCTCTTGCCCCTTCAAATCACGGCTTTTTCCTCATGCGGGGCTTTAAATCAGAACTCTCCCAATTTCTCCCGCAGGCAGATGCAAGGGGCATCGTGGGGCCACAACCTGAGGGTGTTCCAGACGTTATCTGGGCATGGTGGGGTGCTGGCAGCACCTGTCAGGGACATTAACACCCAGCCCAGGCAAGGCACTTAATTACACATTTATTTGTACCTTAGGTGAGAGTCACGGACATCCCAAATGATTTAGTGTTCGCCGGTACTTGTGGAAATCCAAAATTCCTCCCCAGCGCCCCAGGAGGCTCCAGAAGTATATGAGGACCAAAGCCGTGTTAAACTCTTGCTCTTTTACATCTGTTTAACAAAAATGGATCCTTTTTTCTTTAGCAGTGTTACCACAGGAGCTGCAAAACGGAGCCAGAATGAGGTGAAACACCTACATAGGAAGTAAAAGGGAATACAAACTGATCGAGGGATTAAAGACACTGTTCTGTTCGTCCTTGCAGAACACGGCTGGGGAATGGGCACGTTTTAAAAAATAACTGATTAACAGCTCTCATGCAGTGAATCGGTCCAATGGGATGGTCGCCCCTGGTGCACAGCTCTCCCACGCAGCCCCAGTGTGGGGCTGGTTTTTGGGGGGGTTTGTTCCCTGCGTGTCCAAGGAGAGCTCTGTGACTGCTGGAGGCAAGCGGGCTCGTTGCAGAGGGTGAATGTTTCCTGCCATTAATAATGCTGGTAGAAAAAAAATAATTAAATTGGAGAACCCAGCCCCAAAGCTTCTCCCTTGCTCTCACCACCCCGAAGCTTTGGATTCGCTCTGTGGGCATTGCTGGGAGTGAAGGGTGAACCCCCAAATCCCCCAAGCTTTAATGCTTCTCTGAAAAACCGGTCCCAGCTGCAGCTGCACGCTCCCCACCAAGGCGCCGGTACAACAACCAGCACTCGCACCCTCGCTGCCTGCGCCCCGCTGCCTGCGAGCTGCGGAACCACCCAGGCATTTCTGGTTTAGCAAACCCACCGCTTTTATCCCCAGCAGAGCTGCTTCTAAGAAAGACGTGACAGTCCCTGCAGCGAGCAGGTGGGGCGTGTGTGTGTGTGCGTGTGTGTGTGTGTGTTGGCCTGGCAGAGGGGCTTCGCACCTCAGCCGCTTCCTCCACGGCTCAGCAAAACCCGCGGCTGGGTGCAGCCACCCCCCTGGCTGCTCGCCACCAGCTCTCACCGCCGCGAACGGGGCGGCCACACTCAGCTCCCAAAGGTGCAGGCAGCGGGTCCGGCAGCTCCGGACACACGCACGCACACGCACACATCCCCCTGCACACCCAGACACGGCGGGAAATGCAAGAATTAAGGGCTTTAGCACCCATGGGGCTGCTCTGTAGGGAAAGCTGCTGCCCGGCTCGGTGTTTCCCAAACAGTGACACCGTGTGCGAGGCAGGGAGGCAGGATGGGGCTTTCAATTTATCGAGGGGAAACTGAGGCATGGGGCGATGGGGACTAAAATGTCCGTTGATTTGGGGAGATGATTGGAAGCGGGTAGGTCACGCCCTTAGCAGTGCACAGCCCGGCATGTCTGTGATGTGATGTGCTCTATCATTTCAGCATGTAGCATTGTAGCCAACCCAGCTGCCAGCATCTCACCCAGCTGTCCCAAATCAGAGAGGCTGCTCGCCACCCTCTCCAACCCCCCCAGCTGAGCCTGACCAGGGCAGGACTCGCTTGCCTGAGCCGTGAGGTCACCACAGCACATCCCTGCTCCACCTCCAATCCCAGCACCCAGCCCCACGCTGGCTCTGCCCGAAGCCATGGGAAAGGAGGCATGTGATCGGCTCCATAAAAACTGCCATGACCCAGGAACAACTCACATTGTCCGGACTTCACCCCGGCCCTTCCTCGCCGGCGCCAGGATGCTCTGGGAATGCCCACAGCCGGTGCACAGCACCCGGCCACGCGGAGCCGCGCGGGCACGCGTGTGTGGCGAGCGGCACAATGCCGGCCTTGTAACCCCGGTGCCGGCAGAGAGATGCTTCCTGACCCCGGAGCAGGGACTGGCCACGGGATCTCTCCCATCACGGCTGCCTTGTTTTCCCTGTGCATCCCAGGGGGTGCAAGGGAAAGCACCCGAGCCTGGGAGCTGCGGGTGCCTCTGAGGTGATCTGGGGCCCTGGCGTGGAGCTGTGGCGGTGCCGGAGATGGGGAGCGGTCGGAGGCAATGCAGAGGCAGCTGGGAGGTAAAGACAGAGGGATGCTGCAGAGAGTCCAGGGGATTGTCCACAGAGGTGACCACAGCCCTGGGATGAGGGGGGGGGAAAAGAGAGAAATTAAAAAAGAAAATTCAAGAGGGGATCAAACATCTGAGGCAAATCAGCAGTGCCTTTGGGCACAGACCTGGTGTCTGCCTGGATATCTCTGGAGTCCGGAGGGGCTCTGGGGACAGGGGCAGGGCAAGAGGGATGGGACAGGCTGGCTGTGCTCCTTCCTGCTCCTGCGGGACCCCAAAACAGCCAGGGAGGGGGTGCAATGCCGACAGACCCATGGGACGATCAGCAGCTCCTTGGAGAGGTTCACATCATCCATCCGTGCACCGGCCGAGCCGTTGGCAACCCTCTGCCACGGCACCACCAGCACCCAGCGGGCCCCGGGGGCGTTGATGGGGTGAGGGACGTGCAGCTCCCCCGGAGATAACAGCCAAGCAGAGATGTTTCGGCCAAGAGGACGGGCAAAGCCGAAGGGAGATCCCCGCATGGGCCGGGGTTGCGCCATCGCCGGGTCACGCCGCAGTCACACGCTGGCAGAGCGTGGTCACACCAACACCCTCCACCTGACCTCGGGGATCACGGGCAGGCGGTGTCCTGGGGGACAACAGCTCTGTCTTGTCCTACACCCTGTCCTAGCAAGTGCCGACTGGTGCCCAGCACCAGCATTAAGGGCGTTTGCTGCGGTTCCAAGGGGGTTGAGCAAATAGCGGGGCCAGCAGGTCCCCATGGGTGCAGCTGCTGGGCCAAAGCCACTTCACATCCAGCCCCTCAGAGGGAGAGAAAGTTTAAAAATCCCCCAAACCTCAATTCATCCATGGAGCACGGGGAAATTCACTTTCCCTTTTGGGTTTAAATATATCTGCTCATTCTGAAATACCCAGGGGATCCTACAGCAATCGCCCACCCATTTTAACAGCCGCTCTCGCAAACGGTGACGCAAAAACAAACAACAATTTATGGCAAAGAACGTGAATTTTTGTGTCTGGTCTGTGGTCTCGCAGCGTACGTTCTCCAAGAAGACTTCCCTGCAGAAGCCAAGGAAGCCCAGACAGTCACTGGTGGGTTCTCACTTCACACGTCTCCCATCAGGGATGCCCATGCCAGAAGTCAACCCGCGTCGACTGGCACGGAGGAGACCAGGAGCAGCCTGAGGTCCATTCCCCACCCTGCTCAGCGCATGGTCCCACCATGGGTTCCGCCAAAAGCAGGGGGGTCCTGCAGCAGAGGCCATGGGGAGAGGCTCAGACATTTCTTTTTAAGAGCGTATTTTGCAAGACTGAGTATTAATACGGAAAACCCATCGTCTGGAGAGCTTGGAGGAAACTGCCCTCACCTTCCAGCTTCCTTGTTTCCCTCCCCAGGAGACAAGGCTGGGTTTACTTTATTAAACAAAAGCAATAATTCACATTTCGAGGGGCACCTGTGAAGCAGGAGAGACTGGGCTGTGAGCAGGTAGGGAGGCTGGGGCTGTTTTGCAGCAGCGAAAAAGATGGGGGCTCCCAGGAGGGTCAGGGTCCCGGCTTTGCCTCTCGTGAAGGACCCGCTGCCCTTGGTAGGATGTGCCAGGTCGCTGCTTCTCTCTCTGCTGGTGAGCAGAGAGCATGCAAGAACTGGCGTGGGCTACAGCTCGTTATCAGGGAGATTTTGAAGTGGTTAGAAAAATGAGTATTATCCCCACAGCCTGGGGGCAGAGGGGGATTTGGAGACATTTTCCACCTTGAAGAAATAGAAAGGAAAAGGAAGGGAAGAGGAAGAGGAAGAGGAAGAGGAAGAGGAAGGGAAGGGAAGGGAAGGGAAGGGAAGGGAAGGGAAGGGAAGGCTAGGCAAGGCAAGGCAAGGCAAGGCAAGGCAAGGCAAGGCAAGGCAAGGAAAGG
>NW_020799130.1:3435500-3440320 GCF_003259725.1 Athene cunicularia
GAAGGGAAGGGAAGGGAAGGGAAGGGAAGGGAAGGGAAGGGAAGGGAAGGGAAGGGAAGGGAAGGGAAGGGAAGGGAAGGGAAGGGAAGGGAAGGGAAGGGAAGGGAAGGGAAGGGAAGGGAAGGGAAGGGAAGGGAAGGGAAGGGAAGGGAAGGGAAGGGAAGGGAAGGGAAGGGAAGGGAAGGGAAGGGAAGGGAAGGGAAGGGAAGGGAAGGGAAGGGAAGGGAAGGGAAGGGAAGGGAAGGGAAGGGAAGGGAAGGGAAGGGAAGGGAAGGGAAGGGAAGGGAAGGGAAGGGAAGGGAAGGGAAGGGAAGGGAAGGGAAGGGAAGGGAAGGGAAGGGAAGGGAAGGGAAGGGAAGGGAAGGGAAGGGAAGGGAAGGGAAGGGAAGGGAAGGGAAGGGAAGGGAAGGGAAGGGAAGGGAAGGGAAGGGAAGGGAAGGGAAGGGAAGGGAAGGGAAGGGAAGGGAAGGGAAGGGAAGGGAAGGGAAGGGAAGGGAAGGGAAGGGAAGGGAAGGGAAGGGAAGGGAAGGGAAGGGAAGGGAAGGGAAGGGAAGGGAAGGGAAGGGAAGGGAAGGGAAGGGAAGGGAAGGGAAGGGAAGGGAAGGGAAGGGAAGGGAAGGGAAGGGAAGGGAAGGGAAGGGAAGGGAAGGGAAGGGAAGGGAAGGGAAGGGAAGGGAAGGGAAGGGAAGGGAAGGGAAGGGAAGGGAAGGGAAGGGAAGGGAAGGGAAGGGAAGGGAAGGGAAGGGAAGGGAAGGGAAGGGAAGGGAAGGGAAGGGAAGGGAAGGGAAGGGAAGGGAAGGGAAGGGAAGGGAAGGGAAGGGAAGGGAAGGGAAGGGAAGGGAAGGGAAGGGAAGGGAAGGGAAGGGAAGGGAAGGGAAGGGAAGGGAAGGGAAGGGAAGGGAAGGGAAGGGAAGGGAAGGGAAGGGAAGGGAAGGGAAGGGAAGGGAAGGGAAGGGAAGGGAAGGGAAGGGAAGGGAAGAGGAAGAGGAAGAGGAAGAGGAAGAGGAAGGGAAGGGAAGGGAAGGGAAGGGAAGGGAAGGGAAGGGAAGGGAAGGCTAGGCAAGGCAAGGCAAGGCAAGGCAAGGCAAGGCAAGGCAAGGCAAGGAAAGGGAAAAGCAGGATGCAGAGACATCACCACTTAGGGGGTTGCTCAGCAGAGCCGTTGAGCCGACACGGCCTTGGTGGGCACCGAGCGTTCCTCCACAGGTGATGGAAACCCCCCCGCACGCCCTGCGCTGCTTGGAGACAGGCTTCATGTGAAATACCAACGTAATTAGTCTGGGCTTCAGAGGGCAGGTGGAAATTGTAACCCCTGAACACTCAGTAAATCGAGGAGGCGGTGGAGGTGTGACCCCCACACATACACATAAACATGGACGGATGGATGTTGGTCCCAGTGCCCCCCCCCTCCTGCTTTAAGGATCTCTCAGGCTTGTCATTCTTTCCAATTTTAAAATCCATGACTAAACCAAAAGGCAAAACTCTGCTGGGAAATTTTTTAATGTATGGTCACAAAATAGTAGAAAATACCAGAAAATACCAGTATATTGATATAGTCGTGGAACTGTGGAAGAGAAACCTTGAGGAGCCACCCAGCCCCTTCTTACAGTGCGTATGTAATATACGTATGTTTGAATTTCCACAGAGTTTGTAAGAGATCCAACTGGAATTATTACCTGGCATTTATAGAGCGTTTCACAATGAAAGTGTCCTCATAAATAAGATTAACGTCTTTTTCCAGTAAAAACTTTTAGCTGAAAATGGCTCATTAAAAAAAAAAAAAAAAAGAGCACAGGTTGTAGTTTGGCTGAGAATCTTTTTTTTTCCACCAAAACCTAATTTTACACCCACCCACCCACCTATTTCTTTCTCTTTTAAGTAGAAAGTTTCACCTTTGTTTTTAAACTGAAAACTGAAGTTATTTTTCTTGGTCTGTTTAGGAAAGCCAATTAGCTGTTGCTCGAGTCATTAAAAATAATCAAGTCCTCGAAGGAGGAGCCCCACCGCCACCTGCAGATGCCATCGCTCAGCCTGGGGGCTGCTGCCTTCTCCATTTGCAACCTCAGTCCAAATCTTGCCTTCCGACAGGCACCTGTATGAGCGTCCCTCCCCAGTCTTCAGACAGAACAATTGCTCCTGAGCATTTTTTTTATGATGGGAGTGATCTGGGAGCACAAACATCTGAGTGCACGAAGGAGGCACAGCTGGGAGGAGAGGTTGGCTGTTGGAAGATGCTTTCCTGAGTGGGAAGGTGCAGGAGGTGTCAGAAAAGCCGGACTCCTGCTCCTCACTTCCACAATAAACCATACTCAGGCTGGTTTTTCACCCCAAATCCAAGAACACCACAAGTACTGGTACACCACCACGGGGAGAATATCCACCTGAAAGTGGGCTCCAAGATACCCAGCCCGATGGATTTGGCATTGCCTTAAACTTGTCTCAGGGTTTCTCTCCTAAGGCCAGTAAAACCAGTACAGAATGCAGGTGTGCTGGGAGAGCTGCCCGGGCTAAGCCATGACGATCGTTTCGGATCCTACTTGCACACTGTGCTTGTGGCTCACCAAAGGTGCTGTTAACCAGATATTGCCGCTATTTTGCCTTCCGAAATGATGCTCAACCCAGTGATGTCAAGGGAGAAAAGCACGGCCACGGCTGCAGCAAAGACCCACGGGCAAGGCAAGTCCTTGCAGCTGCCCTGCCCTGTGGAGTGAGGTGGTCTCTGCTTTAAGGTTAAACCTGGGGGGTTTGGAGGTTTTCCCCTGGTCCACTCAAAAGTACAAGCAATGCAGAAAAAAAAAGAAGTGAAATTTTATTAGGGTGGTGGGTGGGTTTGGATTTAAGAAACTGGGACCTGACACCCAGCCCAGCCGTGACCTCGGGCATCTGCTCTCAGAAACAAGATCCTCTTCAGATCCACCCTGCAGAAAGCATCCCTGAAAGCAGCGCTGGATGGGGAGCAGGATGGGGTCAGAGCTCTGAGTCCCGGGAGGCTTTGACCACGACCAGCTCTGAAATCCCAGTGGGAGCCTCCAACACAGCAACTGACTCTGCTGGGTGTCGGAAAGGAGCCTGATCCCTCCTGGGTTGGGGTAAAAGCTACTGCAGTGCTGGTAATACACAGAATTTATTACCCGCTGGTCACCGGTTCTTTCCTGACATCCATATTGCAAGCACTATGTTGTATTTCAGAGACAAAAATCTTTATTAGGATTACTACTGAGTTACTTGTTTTCCTCCAGAGAGAAGAGATTCAGACCAGAAGAACTAATGGCTTAAAGACCAGGGATGAATTTAAAAGGATTCAAGCCATGGTGTTCTGTTCCCATTCGCGCAACACCCCTTTTGCTAAACAAAATAACATTGCCTCCGTTTCTTACTTTTTTTCCTTTTCTTGTCCTTTATTCCCCCCTCATGGGCAGATGTTTCTCTTGATCACATCTGTAGCAAATCTGCACTTCATCCCCCACTGACAGTGCAGAAGAGGGGGGAAAAATGGAAGGGGTGATCCCAGCAGCCGGGATGAGGCAGGAGGGAGGGAAGGGCTGTAAGGGGAGCAGGAGGCTCTGGTTGGGGTGAGGTCCCGGGAGCGATCCCCACTCTGGATCCCATCTCCCCCCATCTCATCCTGCTGCGACTCCGAACCTGCAGAGCCGTGGGATCCAGCTCCACCTGCCTCAGGGAGCTCCGTGACCCTGGCTGCAAGCACAGAGAGATGCAGCTCAAGGTATTTACTCTTGATTTCTTTTTATTTTCCTTTACTCCACCTTTGGCGATCTGAGCTCTCGGGCAGCGTGCCGCAGAGCAGGGCCAGGCCAAAAGCAGATCAGCAAGAGGTTCCCCTGCACCACTTTGTCCCGTGCGAGCTGGGAGCTGAGGCCTCGTGCCCAGGAAAGGCAACCCCGGGGTGACCCAGGCTGCACCCCAGCCTGCAGCCCTCCAGGCAGGGAAGGGTGAGGCGGCCCCACATCCCCCAGCTTCGAGACTATCGCTGTGCCACCTCGGGCAGGTTTTGGTTTGAACATGACACTTCGGGCTGGTGACCCGGCAGCGGTCGGGGGCGAGCGGGCAGCGGCGGGCGGGGGTTCCTGGGTGCCGTTTGGTGGGTGGCTTCTGCAGAGACTCGTTTGCTTGGCACCAGGCAAGCAAAAGTCAAACCTGCTTTTCCCTCGCCCCGATGCAAAGCAGAAATAATCCTGCTGAAGGTGATGGAGACCCGACACAGGCAAAGGGCAACTCAGACCCGAGGAGCATCTTTCAACCTCAGGAAAAACACTGGAGGACCAAGGCGGGATGCTCAGGGCGATGCCAACGCCGTGTGTGGTTGGGGTGAGGGGCTGCAGTGGGCGCAGCCCGCAGCCGGCGCCGAGGCGGGGGGATCTCAGTTGGCTCCTGCCAGCCCCGGGGATGTGCCCGAAGCGAGGAGCATCCCCACCGGGGAGCAGCCAGGACGCAGAGACTGCTCCCAGCAGGACGGGGGCTCTTTGCCACTGTCTGCCAAATTCTGTGAAATTTCACCCTCTGTAAATATATGTAAAGTAATTTGTGGCCTAAATTGGGATTATTATTATTATTATTACTGTGGGTACCCCACTGTAGCCAGCGTGGGGAGCATTTAGCGCTTAAGCTGCAGCATCCTAAGATGTGAGCAGGGGTGATAACGCCCCGAGACCCCCCAGCCCTTCCCCGTGAGACGTGGGGTTGCGCATCCCGGGAGGGCTGAGAGTCCCCACAAAGGGCTGGGGGTCCCCAGCACCCACTGGGGACACAGCCAAATTTTACCTTTCATGCCCAAAGCATTTCACAAGAAGAAACAGCGATGG
>NW_020799130.1:3440370-3450535 GCF_003259725.1 Athene cunicularia
CATTTCCCCACTGCCATCTGCTTTCACAGAAACCCTCCAGCCCCCGGGTGCCCCCTCCGCCTCCCCCAGCACTACGGGCTTCTCAGAAGGGCCCATCGCCCCCACCCTGTGCTCGCCGCTCTCACTTACTGGAAAGAGGTGCGGAGAGGGCCCCTGGCACGCTCTTTCCTTTCTCACCGCTTTTTTTTTTTCTTGCTTCTTTTTTTTTTTAAAAAAAAACTTTTTGAGCAAGAGCTCAGCAGCGTCATGAGTGAGCCCCGGGCGGAAGCGGCACTGCGGGACGCTTGTCACGAAGGCGGTGGCAGGTGATGGACGGAGGCAGAGCTGCAGGCAGGATTTGGCAGGGGATGGCTACGAAGAACCAACCTGGGCAGGAAACCACTGGCCAGCACCACAGGGTCCCGGGGGGCTTCAGGGCAATCCTGAGGGTTTGGGGGCAAAGAGATGGTGGGTTCGCATTGGGAAAAAACTCCCTCGTGGGGTGTTTTGGGGGTGATGGGAGGAAAGGGGAAGGCGTGCGGGAGAGGAAGAGGATGGGGGAAGCGATGCTCGAGCACCGGCGTGGTCCAGCCACAGCTCGCAGCAGCTATTTAAAGAGCAGACCGTGGGAAACTTCTTCAGACGTGCGGTTTCTCTAAACGGAGGGACTTGTGTCTTCGCTGCTGCTGGGTGAGTCACAGTCAGAGCAAGAGAGAAGGGGGGGGGGAAAAAGAGAAACCAAAAAAACAAAAAGGCCAACCCCAGCCCCCAGCAGTGGCAATTAGTGTCGCTGTCTCCGAGGACCCGCAGCACAATTATCTCCCGCGCAGCAGATCAAGGTCAGATCTTTTAAGAGGAGGAAGCTCCAAAGAGGTTTTTTTTTTTTTCGTCTTCAAACAGGAAAACTGTCCCTGCCTCAAAAAAACCAAAGAAAGAAACCCCAAACCTCTTATCAGATATTGTATCGCATGGAGGGGGGCAGGAAAGCAGGAGAGGTGCTAAAGGCTCCTCTGACCCAGAAGGGACCCTCGAGGGGACCCTGGGTGGCTCCGGGACCTTGGGCAGATGCAGAGGTCGAGCATCCCCAACCCCGTCCCCAAGGAAGGACCCTGGAGGTCCCGGCCACCAGCATGGGGCTGGGTCCCCTCCCCGAGCCAGGAGGGCCCCCAGTGTCCCCGGGGAAATGCAGCTCTGCCCCTGACCCCGCAGGGAGCTGAGTGGGGGGCTGGGGGAGGGATGCACATCCAGGATTTTAAAGGCCTTTTTTTCTTGCCTTCAGAAGTCATACACTTCCCTGCAGAGGGTTTCAGCCGCTGTCGTGGCAATAAGGGAAACCAAGGCACAACCCAACACACATTCACAGTTCATCGTGTGTTGGCAGCATCTTTATAAACCTGGGGTGGCTCTAAGATCTGGCCACTCAGGCTGTTGAAGTGGCATTTTTTCTGGGTGAAAAAGACACGTTTCTGGCTCTTTCAATGCCATCGTGAGTAATGCAGGATCCTTTTTGCTTCGGAGCCCCGAAGCGGGATCAAGCAGGTGGCTTTGACCCGCGAGGAGCGGCAGCGGGAGCCTGGAGGTGGCTTTTCCTGGGGACAACGTCAGCACAGAGACACCCGTGGGGTCACGGGGGCTTCAGCGGATGCTGCTGACGCACACGGGGGGCACAGGCAGTGCCGGGGGCTCATACCTCCCCGCAGGCACCGCCGGGTCTCCTGCTGAAACGAAACCGCTCTCAGATTGAAGTTCTGAATTCTTGTAATTGGCTCTGAATCATTTTGGAACGGCCTCTGCAGGTGACTCAACCTGGAGAAGAAAACCCCTAAAAATAAATCACAAAACAACAGTTCATTCATGTTTGGGGGGTACTGAGGGAAAAGGTCAGGGCACACACGGCCTTGTGCTGCCAACGGTGGCGATGGGCGACGGGCAACAATGGGCAACTCCAGCAACAAGCTGGAGCCGGGGCAGCAAAGAGGCGTTGGCTTTTCTCCAGCCTCATGGGCACAAAAATCCACCCAAAATAAAGTTATTCCTGGTTCCTGAACAATTTTGAGAACTGCAGGAGAAAATATTGAGGGTTCAAACCCAACAAAGCAGATGAGAAAGGGGGGAAAATATCTACAGCGAGGTTTGCATTTGGCTTGAGAGGAAATGCTTCATTTCAGGCACCAATTTTTCTAAGTTTTTTACTTAGAAAGTAACAACTTTTAGTTATTGAAGCCACTTCCCCCAGACCGTCCACCAGGCTAAAGGGAAACCCAAATTCCTCACTGTAAGCCCTCGAGGCTTGACCTGCACATCCCCCTTGGTGCGGGCAGCCCAGCCCCGCTGGGTGATGTGGGGTGCTCTGGGGGGGATGCTGGGGGTGGTGGCAGAGGGAGGAGCAGGTGCCAAGAGGGGACAGGGACGGCGGCTCCGGCTCTGCACCGCTCGGAAGGATTCGAAACCCCGCGGCCGCAGACACGGCTGAACTTCACAGGAACCCTGTGGTGACACAAAGACACGGGCCAAGAGTCACCTTACCTGTGACCCAGATAAGTGATCCCGGGTCACCCCGAGCAGCCATCCAGCCCCCCCAGCTGTAACAGAAAAGGGCTGTGGGACCCCCCCGCCTTCGCTCGGGGTGACCCTCTGGGGTGACACCAGTGCCAGGGAACCAGACCAGTGTGAAGATGGCTTTGCGCTATTTCTGCCCCCAAACCGCTGGGGGGGTTGCTCTGGGGATCACTAGAGGGGGTGAAGGGGATGGGGGAGCTCCCCCAGGCTGCACCCAGGACCCCAGGCCGAGCATCCCCCCACCCCAGGTGCTGCCCACTCCATCCCCCCCGTCCCCACGGCCAGGAGGAAGTGGAGGAGGGCGATTTCTCACCACCACCACCTCCAGCAGACAGAGTTGCTGCATGAAATCATAAAATTGGTTTTGTTGTTTTTTGTTTTTTTCCCAGCGATGCATCAGACACAACACGCAGAAGCTTCCGGCGCCGGGGGGGCTGGCCATGGCACAGCAGCTCACGCACCCCCGGCTGCGCGCTGCGCTCCCCAAGCAGAAGTCTGCACCGTGCTGGGGAAGTTGCCGGTGGCCGATGGCCCCGGGGTGGTTTGCAGCCCCCAACGTGTCAGGGTGGCCACATGGGAGATGATGCTGCCAGGGGGGGCCGGCGGGAGGGAAGGAAACGTGGCTTCTCCCCACCTGCAGGTCTCTAGGACTTGAAGAAAAAGTCAATGTTGTAAAGCCCAGAGGGGATTTTTCTTTCTAGTGAGGATTTACACTGAATTACCATCTCTCAGCACTTTCCTTCTCTCTTCCCCAGAGTGTGGTGGGGGCCAGTGGTGGTGGGGAGGGGGACAGCAGCCCCCTGCTTTGCCCTTGCTGGCCAGGACGCAGTGCTGGACCCCCGTGGCACTTGGGGTGGCCCTTTCTGATCATCACAGAGCCCCAAGACCACAGGTCCAAGGTGTTGGACTGGCCTAAAGTGAGGAACAAACCCCAAAACTAGCATTGGCTTTGCAGGAGAAAGCAAAAGGGTAAGAACATCACAAAAGAAATAAACCCACCTAAACCAACAAACCAACAAAAAACCCCCCACCCACCCAAAACAAAGCAAAACATCAGGTTTTGATGGTTTCCAAAACCAAGAGGCGTGGGGTCTCCGCTCCTCCCGTGCTCCCCACAAGCATCCCAGTGCTGCACCCCCATCCTCAGGGATTGCGGAGGACGGGGCCGGGGGTGGGTGCTGGGGCTTCCTCCGCTGCCAGCGCCCCCCCAGCCTCCCCCGGGCTGGCTGCACTGTGCCAACGGGGACAAAACCGCAGCTCTTTTAGCCCAAAGCGTGGCAGCTCCCCGGCACGAGGCGCCAGCCCCAGCTCTGGGGATGGATCCCCCGTCGGGTCACAAGGTGGGGAGGTTTTTCCCCTCGCACAAGTGACCAGCCCCAAATACCCCGAGCGGCGGCTGCAGCTGCAGCAGCGCCCAATCGCCGTACGAATAATTCACCGAGAATCTCATAAACACTTGCAACCGCGGCCAGTGCATTTCCTTGATTACCAGCCCAAAACTTTTCATTAGAAATTACTTATTAAACAGGGATCTAACCTTTCTCTTGGCTGGCAGCGGATAATGAGTATTTTATTAAGTTGTCAGGAGTGAGCGGCAGCTAATGCAAGCTGCATCCGCTGCATCCGCAGGGCTCTGTACTTCATTAGCCATGGATTATTGTGCCATTTATAATTAAACGTTCAATGCTTTAAAATATAGTGTGGCAAACAGTGGTGGTAGTCACCGATCAGGCAGACAGGATCAGGGAAGCCGCCTGTGAACGGTGTGTGCCGTGCTGCCAAAAACACCTTCCCATGGCTTTGGCCACTGGGTAATTTGTCCAATTCTTCAGTTTTTCCAGCTCTTCCTCACCCGCCAGGGAAGATGCAATGCTCGTGGGCTTCTCCAAAGACCAGAGCAAAACCCAGCCTTCCTCCCGCACCGTGCCCGGGGTCTTCATGGACAAACCCCACAGAGCCGCTCTCCAGCAGCACCGTTTTCATAACGTGACCATTTTGACAGCAGCACCTCAGTCCAGAGCAGCCTGATGGTTTCGCTTGATTTTAACCCAAAAGAAATGTCTCATTTCTGAATGAAGTGGAAGAATTTTTTCCCCGGGGAAAACCAGCCTTCTCTGCCCCACCACAAAAAGACAAACCTGATGGGTGAGCCGATGGCTCATCCCACTCCAGGTTTTGCTAAGCCCCCGACGCTGATATTTTGATTTGGAGGTAAACTTGGTGCTTGTGCTCATCCCAGGGATGATGCTGAGGGTGAAGGCAGCCCTACAGGAAACATTTCCCTTGACATGGGTCCATGCTGTCCTGGAAAGGACCCAGCCAGCTTCTGATTTGGGGCTGAAAATTGCATCTGAACCAGCATTAGCAAACCCCAGGGCCCCTCCTGAGCAGCAACGGCCACACGGACGCTCCCAGCACATCTGAGAGCAGCAGCAACTTAACAAGAAACAATTAGGAAGGGGAATTTGGACAGGGAACAGGCTGAGATTTTCTCTTGCCTGGGAATAATCCCATGAATTTCATCTGAGTGAATTAAGTGCAAATTGATCTTCAATTTGTTACGTGCTCCGATACTTTGGTCTCGTCAAGAAAGAGGAGATATGAGAATAAAGGGAGTTTCGTGACGTGTTTTAAGGCAGGGAAGGGAACGAATGTTTCCCTGATGGAAACTGAGCCGCAGCACGTGAGTGCTCACCGCGGCATGGAAAAATAAAACCAAACTTATCCCAGTGCATCTTGGACTGGGGCAAAACCTCCCAAAGCAGCTGCTCACCCCAAAGGAAGAAACCTTTAAACGAAAAGACTAATTAACAGAAGACTTTATCCCTCCACCAGTCATTTAAACCTCAGGAGCGAGGAAAGAAAAACCACACTCCCATTATTTCAGCCTTGCTAAGTTTGGTCAGTGGGGTTGTGCTTTTTCATTAGGCGCTCTCTTGCAATAAGTAATTTTCCTTAATGCCTCGAATCACTCTTGATACCGCTGTGGTGTGCCTGTGGCCAACGTGAAGCATGAGGAGGTCACAGCTGATGTGTCTTCGCTGGGATGGGGTTTCATTAAATGTGAGTGACCACAGAATTTAACGGTGGAGCCCAGCAACACTGCCCACTAATTGCTTTAGTGTGCTTCTGGTACCACCACAATTTCCCCTCCTCGGTATTGGGATTTGTCTGCTTAATCCAATGCCCTTCATCAGGATTGTAGGGAAATGCGGCCTCGTTATGTAAATATGGGGTTTTTTTCCTGAGTCTTCAGTATTTCTTCAGCGTTGAGAAAAGGAAGACAGCCCTGCGCAGGAAACATCTCGGTGCCAGGGGAGCGTCAGTGCCTGGAGGACCTCCAGCTCCGTTCATCAGCGCTGCAAAGTGACCTGTTGGTGACACTGCTCGACAGCAAGACCCATCGCAAAGTATCGCTGCGCCCATTTCACAGACGGGGAAACTGAGGCGTTGGCAAGAAATTGCCTGAGGTCACCCCACAGCCCAGCGTGCATCTGGGAAAAGGCAAAAGCTGTGAAAGCACACCAGAAATGGGGGCATTTCCTGGGTGCTCACAGCACTTGCAGAAAAGCAAACACCTGTAGGGTGAAGCAGAGCTGAACGCCCTGTGACGTCCCTCCAAAGCAGCAGGTAAACCAAGCAAAGCCCCACTGCAGCTGGGAAAGGGACGACTGAGTCAGGGACCCAACCCAAACCCCCATCCCGCATCCCCCGCGGCTTCAGCCCTGCCAGAGGCTGCTCGGAGTCGTCTCCGTTGAGCAGCATTACGGCTTGTTTTGCTTTAACTAAGTAAAATCCATCGGCTATATTGTGCTCTTTCTATTCCTAAACCTTGCATTACACTGAAAGTCTTTTAAACCGTCTGCACAAGAGGACTCTATGCGGTTTCTAGGGCATTTTCTGTTTAACTTGCATTAAAGTGTACCAAAGAGTTACAAGTGCATTAGCGGTCCTGCTCCCAAATTGCTGTTATAACCTTTGCCCCCGGCCAATCAATCTTGCTGACACCCATTAAAATGAGCTCATGGTGCCGTTTTTATGGCCGGATTAAGTGGTATATCTGTAGCTCAGGCGGTTCGGTAAGGGCGTCACACTGCTAATGATTTCTTTATTGATCTTTAATGATTTCCTACATTAGTACAAGCAACATTAGCCTCAACAACATGCTCCAGGACAGATTGACTAAATAATTCACTGCAGCAAACTGTGATCACATAACTGCACATTCCTCCTTTGTGTTAAGAAACAGGGGTGGAAAACGCATAATTATATTCTCTGATATAAGACAGAAAGCTGTTGCCTCCCCCCAGATCTCTCCCAGCCGTCACCCCCAAGTGCCAACCCACCATGAGAAGAAACTTTCCCATCAGGGGTTGGTGGATCTGCCCCAAATCACTCACCGGGAGAAGGAAAACGTTGGTGTGGTGGAGGCTTCACTCCACTTCTGCCCAAGGAAACGCAGCGCTGGGGGGGCTGAGGGGGTCGGGATGGGTTGGGTTCTGGTGGGTCTCAGCATCGGGGTGCTGCAGGGGACTGTTGGCTCAGCGGGGACATCACAGAAGGAGCTGTCACTTCCCTGGTTGTACCCCTCCCCACAGGTGGTGGCTAATGGGTGACTGGTATTTAATCTTAAATACTAAGATCCCAAATCCCAGGGCTTGGTTTGCTTCCCGTGCAGGTACCCAGCGGTCTGGGGCAATGTCACACCATGGGAGGGGGCTGAAGGCTGCTGGACCCAGGGATGCAGACCTGCTCGCTTTGCTTTGCCTCCAACTGTGCCTGGAGCAGCAAAGGAGAAATGTGAGGAGAAAAGGTCCTCAGCGGATTGAAATGAAGTTTTAAAATCACTGGGATGAATGTGGCTTCTGTTGCTACCTGGAGGATGGATGGATGGATGGATGGATGGATGGATGGATGGATGGATGGATGGATGGATGGGTGGATGGATGGATGTCTCCCCATGCCACCAGCACACACAGGGTGAATGGGGTGGTTTAAAGAAACCTCTTGCCAACCCCAGTTGTAGAGGAACTCCCCAGGCCATGGCCAGCACGGGCGTCCCTGCCAGCAGAGCACTCTGCCATGTGGGCAGCAGCAAGAGCAGTGCCAGGGCCACGAGTGGAGCTGCCGCGGGGCCAGGAGCTGCACACTCCTCTCCATCCACCTCCCAGCTGCCAAGCCCCAGGGAAGCCCCTCGAAAGCTGATTTTGCAGCATCGCTTCACTATTTCCTTGGTTCAACCTACCTGAGAGCTCCTTCCACTGACAGCACACTGAGGACCGAGGTCAGGATGGGGATGGCTGGTCCCTGCCATCCACCAGCCACGAAACCATCCCATGCGGCCACGTGGTTCAGGATGCATCGGGGGTCTCGGGGGCTGTGAGAAACCAGGCTGTGACCTCCAGCCTTCCTGCTGGGAGGTACTGGGGAAGCGCCAGTCCCACCGCCGCACGGTTTAATTGGGGAAAGCACTCAGTGGCGTGGGTCAAATTCTCCACGGGTGCTGGCGCGGAGCCAGATGAGGCTGGGCATGCCACAGTCTTCATTAGCGTAACTGGTTGCAAACCACAGCTCTTGACCTGCAAATAGAAATGATTTCTTCATTAATGGAGATGTCAACAGTGGGGAACCTGTGGTTTCTAATGACACAGCCATTTTCATCAAGTGTACAAACAAACTATTAAGAAAATAGAAAACCAGAGCCTTTTCCCCTGACTCAACATGGGGATTTTTTCCTTGAAATGCAAGGTGATGCTGCCCAGGTCTCGCGGCGAGGGAGCTCTCTTGCACAGAGGCTTTGAGCATCACCATGACTTCCTCGACTTGGCTAGAAAACCCCTCCCTGATGTTACCACCAGCACGTCAGCGATGGGAAAGGCTTCAGGATGGCACCTACAGACATCACGGCGTGGCAGTCCCATAGAACAAGGCTGGAGGGACATGAGGACACAGGTTGGCTGATAGGAGCTGCTTTGGGGACCTTGGCTGCGACTAATGAGGTGTCTTAATGATGCTTCTTATCCCCACCACCCCAGATAGGTGCTGGGGGGGGGGAACTGCTTGTGCCACGGGGACTCTGGGCTTTCACGTGGCTTCTCTAAGCTGGCACCAGGTCCCAGGACACTGGTGCTGGAGGAGTCGCTGCATCCTGTGTCCTCCCCAACTGGTACTTGCCTGACACCGAGCCTGCAGGAGCTGGCAGTTTCACTGGTGAGCTCAGTGCCGAGGAAAAAACATCCCAGAAAAAGGTTTTTTTCAAGCCCCGGTACAGATGGGGCATCTAAACAAATGAGGCTGCTCGGACGAGTCCAAATTAGAAGGCAGAAAACGACAGACTGTAGCTCTAAATAAATAAACAAACTAAAGCAAGAGCTCGTTTGCATCCCTCAGCCCTCAAACAAACCACAGAGGATATTCTCGGCTGAAACGCAGAGACAGCGTCTAACACCTGGACTGAATCCTGCTCTCAGGGTGCCCCGTGCCCCAAACACCAGCCCGGCTGCTGCTTCCAAACTCTCCCCAGAAAACTTGCCGAGGGCCATTTCCACCTCTCTCGCCTGGATGCTGTGGCACGGCGGACGTGCTCGTTGCTTTAATTATTATTTGCAGGAGCAAAGCACTGCCGGCAGCCTTGGGTTTGCATCGTGCCAAGCAGAGCTGCTGCAACCCGGCGCTGCAGTCGGTGGAGCAGGATTTTGCCGTGGCCCCGTGGCAGAGCATCACCTGAGCATCTGAACAGAGGTTCAGAAATGAGAGCCAGTTTCTGACCTTGTGGTCACGGGCAAAGAGTGGAAAAAAGGAAGGGAAAAGCCTCAGCTGTGTGAAGGAGAACAGCCTCTGCTTACTTTACTCATCTTTCTGGGTGATTTTTTTTTTTTTTTTTCCTTTAAGGCCACCCTGGGTGGCTGAACGTGCAGGGTGACAACACTGCGGCCTCAGGAAGAGAAAGTGGGTTTTCTATGGAGCAGAAATAGAGTAAAAAGCAAGAAAATAACCAAACCAACCCCACTGACACAGAGCACTCAGGAGGGGACAGGCTCAGACTGAATCCAGCACTGCCAGTGGGAAAACAGCTCTCAACCCCAAAGGGCTTCACAAGGAGAACTTGAAGCAGAGACCTGACCCCGGTTTTATGGGGTGCAGTTCCAGCCCCCCACCATGCAGATACCCCTTATCCCTTCAGGAGCCTTTTCCCAATGGCAAAAGCCCCCCCCCCCGGATCAGAGAAAGGGGGTCCTTGGAGCCAGCTCTGCTCCTTACCAGACTGAAACACGTGCACAGCCTGCCTGGGGTTTCTCTCAGTGAACATCCCCGCAGACACAATTCAGGCCTTGGAGATGCTGTAAAAGGGGCTGCTGACAAACACCAGCCCGGTGAACTCGTCAGCAGGAAGATGTAAAGGATCTCATTAAATGATCCATCCATCAGCCAAGGGAGGAGTCAGCATCACCCTCCCTGAAGTCAAAGTAAGTGACGTCCAGCATTACTCTCTGAAGCTCCAAATTTACACAAGTGTTTGGTGGGGGGGACCCAGGAGTGCTGCAGTGAGAAACACCACCTCCTTGACTAACTTCTAGATTGTTTTGGTTGGGTTTGGTTGGTTTGTTGGTTTTTTTTTTTTTTTTTT
>NW_020799130.1:3450585-3457157 GCF_003259725.1 Athene cunicularia
TGTTTTTTTTTTTGTGGGGGGGGGGGGGATGATGACTGGAGGCGTAAAGAATAAATAAATAAACTTGTATTTATTTAACCATGTGATCTACACACAAGCAAACCAAGCGCCGGGTAAATGGGCAGCCTCACTGCACCAGAGGGAGATGTCAGGTGTAGAGGGATTTCAGTGAAAAATCAAATATTTTTGTTCTTACCCATACCTGTTGTATTTATTTGGAATAAAACACACTGTGGAAAAAGAGCATCCCTCTGGCAGAGCAGTCATAAACTGTCACGTGGGGACGACCTCCTGCCAAGGGACTGCCTCGCTCTTGGGCTGAGCAGAAACCCAATCCCGCGGGTTTTCAGCCCTTTAGACCCCAGGAAAACCTCACTGGAGTGTGGGCAGGACAGGCAGGCAGGATGGGCGGGCAGGGATCAGGGATCGTGCTCTGGGTGGGGAGAGGACAGGGCTGGTGGCCGCGGAGGCCCCGACCGCGTTTCCCATGTGGCTTCAGAGCCTTGAGCCGCTGCCGGCCGTGGCCAGCGGCTCTCACGGGGAAGCCACAATCGGCCCCGTCTCCTGGCCCCTAATGCCTATCGACCAGGAGCCCCACGGGGTGCCACCGTGGTTGGGGACATCGATCGCCGTCACAGTGGAAGCAGCGGCCAAGGCCGCATGGGGCTGCACGGAGAGCCCAGCCCGGGCACCGGCACCACACGGGAAAGCCTGTGCCATCGCGCACCCTGCCAAGGGACCACGGTGGCAGGTGCCACCATCCGAGGGGTGACAGGGCCGAGCTCCGCTCACCTGCAAATCCCCACCTGAGCCCTCGAGGAGCCTCGGGGCCCCACGTGGGAGCATCCTCGGTGCACCCGGCTGGACCCCGGGCTGGGAAAATCCCCATCGGCGCTCGCCATGTGTCTGTGGCAGCAGGACTGGGGTCCCCCATCCCATGGCACACCCAGTCCCATCACGCACCCAGTCCCACCGCGCACCCTGCACCCACGAGCGGAGCGTGGGGCTTTGTCTCCCTCTAGTGCACATCGCTCCAGAGCAGCTCGGCGATGGGACGCGCTGACCGGGGCACCCCGGGATGCGACCGGAGCACCTTGCCCGCCAGCTGGCCACTGAACCCGCGCTGGCTGTAGCCCACAGCACTGGCCAGCATCGCCGCTTCCCCAGAGCAAAGCTTGCCGCAGTGTAACAGCAGCACTCACGGGCTGTCCGGCGGGTCCGGCTGGTCCCGACGCAGGGGAACGCGTCCGAGCGGGGGCTGCCGTCCTCTTAGGGCACAGTTTGGACACAGGACCCCAAGAAATCTCCCACCTGAAGCAGCACCCGGAGTTCTGTCTCCTACAGTGATGCAACCAGGAGAGCTTTATGTCCCCGCACACCTTCTGTATTGACTTTGCCAGTTTGTCCTGTTAAACAAATATTCTGGCAGGGGTACAGGGTGAATTATTATCCTTGCATTGCAATATCTAATCCACTGATATATCTATTATTCATTTATTTTTCTATTATTCATTTATTCACTGGGAATTTAGAGGCAATCAGAAAGGCACTCTTGGTCGTTTTGCTATAAAAGCATTTTTGATCCTCCTCTCTGCCAACGCAAACTTGCCTCTCTTGCTTAAAATACATTAATGACCCATTACAGGGACGGGATCCGATGCCCTGCTTATATATAGGAGCGTCTTCGGAGATTTTGAAATTGATATAAATAAACAGAGGCTTGTTGTTAATGCGTTCATTAAGTGAGGGGTGGGCTGGGATGAGGAACACAACATTTTCCACTCCGAGCTCCCCGGGGGCTCTGCAGGAGTAGATGCTAATGCCTAAACCCAAGCGACAAGTCAGGCTGTGCCGCCCTGCACCAGCAGCCAGGAGGACCCAAATGGTGCTGGGGAACGCCACGATCCCTTCACACCACCCCAAATCACCAGGAACCACTCACCAGGCAGTGGGGGCCATATCCAGCACATCTGGAGGATGAGGTGATCACCCAAGGGAACGGGGAGGTGCCTCCTGCTGCTGTCCTGACCGTCCAGGACCAGGAGGTCACAGTGGTGCTGCAGCTCAACTTTCAGGTGTATAATCACAATTTTAACACAGGCACACAGACAATATTTCCAGAGAGGCAAACTTCACTTACCAAAAAAAAATAAAGCCAAAATTGATAAGGTAAAATTAACAACCACTGATGATTTAGCCAGTGCAGCTCTGCATCGGGTGCTGAGCACTGCTCCATGTTGGAACCCCCACTGGTTTGACTGGGGTCAGTACTTTAGACCAGGTTGTCTACCAGGGGAGACGTCACGGCTTCGCCAGGAGCAGACCAGCCTTTAACTCCCAACGAGTGGGGTTGAAGTCGCATTTGCAACGGGGGAACCTGTCTGCAGCACCTGGGGAAGCAGGCTGCGGCCACGCAGGAAGGTAGAGGAGCACCTAACGAAGAACCAGCTGCAATATTATTCTAATAACAGGCCGGTATTGTAGGAAAAACGATGGGGTATGTGCGTCATCCTGCTTGTACTGGCTGAGAATTGCCTTTATTCACTGGCAAGGAGAGTGGGCAGGGCCCGTCCTGTTCTGCAAGATGTGGGCAGTCTGGGCCACCACCTTCTGCCGCAGCTTCAAGGATCACGTGTCTCCAGAGCCCACGTCGTACCCTTCAGGAGCTAGAGACCCTGTCTGCTAATTAGGGGTTGGGTGTAAAATGGCATCACCTGACACCACGCCGATGCCCGTCTGCAGAGGGCAGGGCTGGGTGCACATCAACACCCCCACTTCACCCCAGGCTTGGAGTCACAAGGACTTGCAGGGGAAACGTCGCCCAAGAAATGGCAATGGGAGAGTGAAGAGGAAGAAGAGAATTAGACAAGGACTACCTCTGCCTCTGTGCTACCACTCCCACTGCCTGTCCCCAACAGCGTGGGGACAGCAAGGTCCCTTCCCCAGGGCCAAGGGGAGTCACTGGGATCACTGAGCTGGGCCAAAGGTTGCCCCCGGCCGTGGGAAACCCTGGGATAGCCAGGCAGGGCCTGTCTGGAACAGACTCAGCCCTCACCACCATGCTGCTCCTGGGATGGGCTGGCCGCAGCCGTGGCCACTGGCCTGTCCCAAAACCTGCATCCCATTTGCTGGAGCGAGGGAAGCACCAGTACAGGAACCGGGTCCCAGCAGCCCTCACAGCCGTACGACAGCCACTCGCTTCTGTTTTCCTGTTCCCACCAGTGGTCACCCTGCGGGGTGGCCTTTCCCTTCTTCCCCCTTTGCTCCTGGCCCGAGATGACGCCTGTCCCCAACTCCGCAGGTGTCACAACCCGATGGCTTCCCCACTCCCAGCGGCTCCTTTTGCACAGGCAAAGGGTGAGCGCAGCTGCCAGGGTGCCCTCTGAAAAGGGCTTCTGTTCTCCATTGCCCAAGAGAACTGGCCCCAAGAACCACCCACGGCTGCTCAGCAGGACAAGAGCACAACAGGGCCACCATGAACCCAAAACCAGTCCTTGAGCACCGACGTGACTTCCCTCGGCTGCGCCAGCGAGCGCGCAGCATACGGGGTCACCATCGCCTACCACGCAGCCGCCTCTCGGGGTTGTGCTTTGAGACAAAGGCAGACGAGGTGGTTTGCCGACGTTGTACTTCTTCTTTAGTGTCTCAGCTCTTCTCCCACTTCCATAAGCAGCATCCTCTCTGCTCATGGGTGGAACAGGCCCGGTGAGAACCTCAACCCACCGAACAGTCCATCTTTCAGGACAGCAGGTCACCTCTGAGCATCCCCCATGTCTGGGAGGAAAGGAGGGTGTGACCCAAGCCCTGTTGTCAGCTGGAGATTTGCACCTCTTCCAAAGGCTGTCAGATAAGGTGTTCTCACACGATTGCCATCTCCTGGTCACCATCTCTCACCAGTGGCAGAGCTGAGAGCGGCCAAGAGTGCCATGCCAGGGCACGGCCCAGGTTGCACACTCTGCCCTAAGCCCACAGGCTTTTGAGATGAAAAGAAGCACTAAAATCCCGATAGAGAAGGTGGCCGGGTGAGAGCCGGGATGTGCAGCTCCCTCTCACCTCAACTGTTAAACGGTTGTAGAGCCTTGCAAAGGGCAAGTCCTTCGTGGCACAAAGGGCCCAATATGGATCAGGGACAGGACTCGGAGCAGAAACTTGACCCTAAGGCTTCTCAGGGACACTGAGCTCTTCCCAGACCTTCTCTGCCCCAGCTGCACGTGGAGCCCTGCCAGGGCGCAGGCGATGCTGCTGCAGAGCATCCCTGTGGGCTACCCACGGCATAGCCGGTGGCACAAACCTCCTTGGTGCTTCCATGGCAGTCCCCGGCAGTTGCAAACCCCAAAATACTCAACATATTTTCTGTATCCACCAAATACCCATTTATCATCTTCCTCCAAGGCTGCTGAAGGGCACAAAGGCTACTGCAGAAACCCCCGAGGCAGGCACAAAGCCTCTGGGCCACAGTCAGAGCCAGGCAGAAGATGTTAATTATTACATTAGTGAAACACACTTAAAACAAAACCAACAAAACAACACCCAAACCCCCCCTCAACCAAAAATGAGAACAACCCCAACGCCCCACCAAACAAATGGCACCAGCATTATGGAAAAACTAAAGTTATTACTGGCTGCAAACATTCACGCTCCTGAGCAAGGTCTTTCATAGGTAATTTCTGTTGTAATTAACATCTCTGGGGTTAATGGATCCGAGTTTCAGGGGATAAAGAGCCGCATTGTTAACAGCCTGTGCTCCTGGCTTCATCCATCCAGGCTGGGGCTGGACCGACCAGGAAATCTCTGCTTTCATCTGCCATTAGCGTCAACCCAGCTGTTATACCCAGGAAATTAAAACTATTCACTGCAGTAAAGTTTTAACGTCTACGGTTTTATTTGACATCCCGTGAATTATGGGCTGGACTGGATCCCCCTGCTCTGATCTCTTGGATTTATGAGTTTGAAAAAGGCACCGAGCGACAGCCTCCAGCACCCAGCCACTGGGCAGGGAGCGACACATGGCCCCGAGGTGCCCGTTTCCCTCCACAGCTCCCAGCTTGGCAAACACAGGGCTGGAGGCAGCTCAGTTTGCAGCTCAGCAGTTCCATGCTGCCTCTGTCCTCAGGAAACCTCCCCATTGCCAGCAGTGTGCTGGCCAGAGCAGTGCTTGGGCTGTGATCGCTTTTCACATCCATCAACACTTTTGTGCAGGGTGGCTGGCATGGAGCAGAGCATCACTGGGATGCCTGAGAGGAGGGATGGAGACACCAGGGGAGAAGGGATGGGGATGCTGGGGGAGAAGGGATGGGAACATGGGGAGAAGGGATGGGGACACCAGGGGAGAAGGGATGGCGACAGCGGGGGAGAAGGGATGGGGATGCCAGAGAAGGGATGGGGACACTGGGGGAGAAGAGATGAAGACACTGGGGGAAGGAGGGATAGGGACACTGGGGGAGAAGGGATGGGGATGCCAGGGGAGAAGGGATGGGGATGCCGGGGGAGAAGGGATGGGTGCTCCAGCACCAACCCGTACCAGAGGTGGGGACAGCCTGCCTCAGGAGAGAGGAAAACCCATTGCATAGCTCATCCCGGTCTCAAAGTGTCCCATGTGTTTTATAGCCTCCCAGGCACAGGCACCTCCCTGCAAATTTCTGTGCTAGTCCGTCCATCAGCTATTTGTACATCTGGGAATAGAGGGAGGAGGCAGGACCCTGCACCAGCCTGCACCAACCAGAGTTTTCATTGCAGGCAAAGGAAGCAAATCAATGCTGCATTCAAAACCTTAGGGAGAATTACACTCAGTACCTGATCTCCCCCATCAGGGACAAGAAGCTTCGAGCTGTCGGAGGGGAACAGGCTGTTCGGGAGAGACCAGGCGGCTGCCCGGGAGTGTGGCTGCAGCGGGAGGCTGGAGCTACTGCAGTAGCATCCTGGATTTCAGCAGGCAAAGAAATGCTTAACAGATGGATTTTGCATCCATCCTTGTGGCTCCTAGAATATCTTCATAAGCCACAATGTGCCCTTAATCCCACAACAAAATCAAGTCAAAGAGCAATTAATATTCTGATACCTGTGGCTAGCTGAAGTGATATAGAGCTGAAGATTTCTTTTTCCATTTCACTCCAACTGTGGTTTTGTTTTTTTCCAGCCATTCTCTGGTCAGTGGTTTTAGGGGCACCAAGGTTCACTTTTGTGGGTAACCTCCACTGTTAGCTGTTGATTTAATTAACTCAGGCTCCTCTGCCTTCTTGACCATACCAACCCCAGCAGGGCTGAATTTCAAACACAAGCCCTGAATACTCAGGGCTTAAAAAAAAAACCCTGACAAATTAAAAAAGATGACTCTGAATGACTGAGCTTTGCAGTTCCAGGGTAGCAATACTGGTTGCTTAGTCCTAAACCTGATTAGCAACAAGCATTTGTGACTTGTTTAGCCTCAACTTGAACCAAGTGTTAACGAATGTGTTCAAGAGCTGAAAGTCAAGGTACAACCACGGGGATGCTCACGGCATCTCCTGAGGCAGCATTAAATGGCAGCTCCTGCTGCTTTGTAGAGACCTCTGGTTGTACTCCCCCCCCCCCCC
>NW_020799130.1:3457207-3476990 GCF_003259725.1 Athene cunicularia
CCCCCCAAAATAAAAGGAAAAATAAAAGTTTCTGGGCAGGTCAGGCAGAGAGACAACCCCAGAGCCCAGGGAAGGGATCGTGTTGCCCCAGCACAGCCCCACAACTGCTGCCTCCATGGGCAGCATCTGCAGGTCCAGGTCCAGGTGGGGTTTGGAGGAGGAAAAGCCTCCAAGTGCTCTGAGTTAAGAGCAACAGGAAAACAACTGTTACCTACAGCAGAATTTATCAACAAAGCCGCCAGAATCCAGACCCCAGTGAGAAACACGGTCCCCAGCCTCCAGGGAGGGGTTGGCACCAAGAAACCCCCAGCAAGACCCAAGGACATCCTTCATCTCGTGCTGAACCTCCCTGACCTTCACCAGCAGCCGAAACCCCGGCCGAGTGATTGGCCCAGGCAGGTGCTGCCTTGTTTTTAGCAACCTCATTGAAATTTAAATTGATTTGTTATTTATCCAACTGACAACAAAGAGAGAAAAAAACCTCCTAACTCTGTGCGCTGGGGAGATTGGATTCCTGTATCACTGTCAGCTGCATTAACTTACTTCCTGGACCTAAATTCAATTAGGGCAGCATTCCCTAGCATTAATAAATCAATACCAATGCCATTTTGATATATTTTGAATGTCTTTCATTATATATTTCAGGGCAGGGATTAGTGCTGAATTCAAAGTTAATGGGACGTGACAAGGCAAATCAAGTTGGGGAGGTAAAGCCTTAGAGCCGTTAACTGTAATTGCTTTCTGTTGCAAAAGATTGCAGCGGCCAAACAAAGAGCTGCTGAACTTTTCTTGTCTGGGAGTAATCCCAGCCAGGGACTATCTCTCTTTGCAAAGGGGAAGAAGAGTTAAACACCAGCAGAAAGTGTCCGATGGGGTCTGTGCCTGAATTGCCGTAGAAGTTCGGCATCAATTCCCCCCTTGCAGCAGCTCTGGGGATGGATTTGCACCTTCCTGGGGCCACTGAGAGCACCAGCTACACCAACCGCAGCATCCCCAGCTACCCGCACCCTCCGCTGGTTTTTAAGTGAAAGAGTTGCAGGCAAATTGGGCTGGTTTTGAGGCTCAGTTAAAAAGGGTGAGACAATGGTGCTGCAGTAAAAAATTTGTCCCTCAGCCCCTCTGAAGCAGTCTTCAAAAATCAAGGTGAAAAATCCAGCGGCGCAGGCAAGAGTCCAGCTGCGGGGTCTGTACGTGCACCCCAGCCTGCTTGTCTCAGCCCAGGAATTTTTCACGGCAGCAGGGCAGTCAAAACGCACCAAATTTCTAACCCAAAGACTCATTGCAAAGCAAAGGGGAGTTTGCAGAGGTGATGGAAAAAATTTTACCTGGGGTAGGAGTTTATGGGCATCAGAAGAGCACGAGCAACAGGTGAGCAGAGCAGTGTTGCTGGCACAGCTAAAGACATAGTAGAGCATCCTTGCTATTGGCATCCTTAAACCTAAATATAGAAGGCAAAAATCCAGATCCTCAGCTGAAATTACCCTCAACGACTCCTGCAGACTACCTGGCCCTGGTTTTGGTTGCTCTGGCCAATGATCCCTCAATAGCCACCAGAGCAAAGGTAAATCTGCACATCTCCTCCTCGCTGCGCATGAGCCCTTTGCCTCTCAAATTGATCAGGACAGTCCTGATTGCAGATTAAGTGACTGGCTATCAGTGACTTGAATCCTGTCCATCAATCACTCAGTTTGGTCCCTTGCAAAACATTAGTGAAGTAATTTCTCAGAGCGACTCTTTCAGACAATAAACCAGGCACCTTGCAAAATGGAGTGTGCGACTGTTAAAGGTCTTAAAAGCATTTGCCAATTATGAATGGCCTGAAGGGAGCCATTCTTGCTGCATCTGGGGATGAATAAAGATGGAAAATAATAGTATGTCGATGGTATTGCAACTTTGCTATATTAATCTTTTAAGAATTAAAGTTGCTCAGCCCTTCACAACAGGAATGGAACGAGATGCCTCTGGATTTCAAAGCATTAAAAGTCGAAGAATGTATAGTCTGAAATTTGTTCTGACCTGTTCCCACTGAGTCTGTTGTGATTGTGTCCCTGAAAAGCTGCTGCAGCCTGTACAGGGGACAGAGACACTCTGGAAAGGGCCCTGAACCCTCCACCAAAAACCTTCCTCCTCCAGCAAAAACCTTCCTGAACTCAAACTTCAAAGCATCAGAAAAGCCCAGTGTTTTCTTTGCCAAGTAAACAAGCCCCCAAGTCGCATTATCCCATCCATAAAATCAAAATATGCTATTAAGAGCAATTAAGAGTCAGGATTGCCCTTTGAAACCAGGTGTTTTCACTTTCAGGGGCACCATAAGAAGCAAGAATAGGGGATTTATATAGATTTTCCATAGTTGACTTGGAAAAAAAAAATAAATGGAAGGAGCCCACTAAAGCGTAGCCCTGAGAAGGCAGGTACAGTCGCATCCTTTTGCAATTCATTAGATCCTTCCTCCTCCGGAGGCAGGTGCTGATCTCACCCGTGGGTCGGGCAAGGGAAGGAGGGATAAAAAAATGCCTCATTGTTGATCAAAACCATTTAGCCCTGACAAAAAACAAGTAGGTTTTTTTTTTCCAAGTGGACTCCAAAGCCTCATAAAAAGGTACTGAAAGTGGAACAACCTTATAAACCTCAGCCCCAAGTACCTTTGGGGGCCGTTGAGCTTCGACCACGCCACCCGACAAGGTACCCGAAATGGCTCTGCCCCTAAAAGACAGCAATTGCCACCCTTCTGGTGATGAAAAAAGCCAAATGAGGATCCCATCAGGCTGGGGGCAGGATCCAGCCCCCCCAGCCAGCGCAGTTTCCCAAATGTCTCCATCGGGGCTGAGCTCCCCTGAGGTCCTTTTGGCCAGTGGGGGTCTGCCTCGGCACAAAGCCAAACAGAGACGTTTTGGCCACATCCGTGGCTTGCCAAATTAAACAGGGCATTTTCTGCCCACTTCAGAGCAACCATAACACAGGTTTATAACTCCTGGAGGGTGTGGAAAGTCGGCTATCGCGGGCTTTTATTTAACTTGGCCGTGGAGACTGAAAAAAACAAAACAGACATTCAATTAATACAGGCATCAGTGAGGATTTTTCCATCTCGGTCACAGGCAGCACACCCTGCTGGACAGGCTCCACTCATCAATTTGATGGTAGTAACTAAATCCGGACAAAATACACCCAAAATAAAATGGAGATATTTCTAGCATCGCATCTCAGGCTCCCCAAGGAGGAAAGCCGAGTGGGTGGTGGGTGATGTGCCACCCTCATCCTCCCTTGCCCGTCCTGCAAGGCCCACTCCACAGTGCCCGTGTGTCGATGGGTTTTCCTCGCCTCTCCACGGCCCCTTTACCGCATTTCCCTCGAAGTGCATCCGCACACACATTTTTCAGCCGTGCCCTCCTTTTAACAGGCAGCTGAACTCCATCCTGCACAAGGCAACGGCCAAATCTCAGCCAGCAGCTCTGGGCAGCTGCTCCCCCAACACACAAAAGGGATTTATTCCCCCTCCCAGCCTTCAACTTTTATTTTTCAGGCTCAAAACCTTTCACATCCACAGAAGAAGCAGCTCCCATCACTTGGCCTCCGGCGCTGCCTCTCTCTGTGCAGCCCCGTCCCGGCGCTACCTGCCTCCCCCATGTTCGTGCCAGGTGAGACACCCAAAGCAACCACCATCTGGGCTGGTTTCCCCCGACTTCCTCGTCTCACCCGAGAGCTTAACCCACTCTGGGGAGAAGAAGAAGAAGAATCAAGAATGGCTTTGCCCAGATGCATTGCACAACCTTTAAAAAAGCAGAAGCCTCACTTGCAAAGAAACCTGCTTTGGGCAGCTCAGACGAACCCCAAACCTCTCTGCCCACAGTCTTGAGCAATAATTTATCCCAGCCACGATGGGGATCTTCTCTCACCACACCGCAGCGAGACGAGCACAGCCCAGCCCCTGGGAAGGTTCGAGGTTTGCTCCTGCATCCAGCTGCTCTAAGGGCTTGTTGAGGGGGTCTTCATCCTGCAACCAGGGCATGATGCTGCCAGGGCGCTCCTAACCCAGGGGAATGAGGGAGGAGATGCAAAACGGCAGTTGAAAAGCTGGAAGAGCCCACATCTGCCTAAGAGATGTTTGATTTTTTTTTCTATTTTCAATTAATTAAAGATGTAAAGCAAAAGGCAAAGAGAGCTGGGGCTGCCGAGACCCAGCGCGGGTGCAAAATCCCATGTACGAATGTGAAAATTATACAAGGTGTTCGATGACCTGAGGGACTAAAAAGAAAAAAAAAAAAAAAAAAAAAAAAAATTTTTCAAATTCAAACATTCCAGAAATAACACAGGCAGTTCCTGAATTACCACTGCGTTAATGGAGACTGCTCCGCTGGCAAGCCACCGAAATCTGCCGTAATCCCACAAAAATCAATGCAGCGAGAGCGCTGCCGGCCTGCCACACCGTCGGCATCTTCTCGGGCTCCTGAGCAGCGTTTCTTCGAGGATGCTCAGGAGCAGCAGCGAGGGGGCTGCACTGCAAGGGAGCGCACGCTCCTGCCTCTCAGCCCAGCCCTAGGGCAGACGCTTAAAGTCAAGCTAAGAGCGTTACTGCATCAAGAACCATCAGATCCAGGACCACATACAGCAGGAAGAATCATGCAACCTCGCAATCCAACCACTAACTCTCCCTTTTTTACCCCCAAACAAAGCTCTTATTTCCCTCCCTGGAGAAATTTTTGAGCCTCCCTTTCAGCAGGGTTAGAGCCTGTCAGAAGGACGGCAGGACCCATTTCACGGACGAGCCCATCTCCCCCTACTTCTTGCCTTTACTTCAGACATGACCTTTTGATTTCTCGGGTAGAGTGTAAATTACATGTCGCCAGCATAAAATATTAAATCCAATTTATATTTAATTATTGATGTTATTATGTATTCCATAGTAATGGCAGCAGGAAAAAAAAAAAAAAATCCACCCCACCATTAAATAGCTCGGTTGCATTAGCAGCTTCTTGAGGTTAGATATCTTCCTCCGTTCCTTCTTAACGGTAAGATTGATGGGGATGGGGAAGTTTGTAAATAGTCTTCCAGAAATATTTTATCTGATTATTGTACCTATAAAAGGGAGCAGGGAGGGGGAGAAAGGGCCTTTTTAAACCGCTACTAATTATCTGTTCAGCTAAAGGGCAAACAGCTCGGCAAGCTGCGTGCGTCTAATGCTCTCCAGCAACCCCACTGGAGGTCGGCAGCTCCAATAGCCCCCGTAGGCAGAGACGGGGCCATGGAAACCAGCCTGGGTTTAAGAAAAAAAAAGACAGTGGAGAACCACAGTGGGTTTTTCCAGCTGAGATTTAACCAGTATGTTAAACATGAGTTTGACATTTTTACTAAAATATTAATCAATTCTGTTTCGACTTGATTAAGCTAATTTTCTCACCATATATATTTAATGCCAAAGCCACCCAAGGTGCGCAGGGCTTTGTTGGGTTGGTTTTGCTCCCATGGTCCTCATGTGGGACGAAAGGGATTTATGGAAATCCAAGAGAGACTGGGCTTCCAGCAGGGAAAATCTCATCCCACCACCCCAGAGTTCTGCAAGGCTGAACCACCCAAATCACCTGCACTCCCCCACCACGGCAGCTTCACGTTCACCATAACACAATAATAATTCAATTTATTTCTGCAGTGCCCACGCCCCCCGCCAGCATCCTCAGCTCCACGCTCAGCACAATAAAAACAACATTATCCCCCTCACTTTAGAACTCAAATCAATAGACCAAATGGAGAGAATCCGACTCAAGAAAAGTAAAGAGAAATCATTCATCTGGGGACTGACAGCAGGCCACTAAGTGCTCGGGTGTCACCGCGCTGGGTGACAACCTTTGGGACTGGCCAAGCTTCAGAGACAAGGGGCAAAGTTTCTCCAGCCCGAGTACATCATGGAGTTGGTCCTATGAAAGAGCCTTGTTCAAATAAATAAGCGGGTTCCTTGATATTTCCCCCTCTCCTCGTCTGGAGGTTTGTCAGAGCCAGGGGGGTGGCTTGGTGTGGCCTCAATGCCGGCTGCAGATGATGCTCCAGTTGGAGCTGCTGGGCTGAACCTGCACATTTAGTGACATACAAATACTCTGCAAGTTTCTCTCTGTTTCCTCAGCGATTGTCTTAAAAGTAAAAACTGTCAAGCACATTATGTCAGCATTGCAAAAGAAAGCTGCTCCCACTTTCTCACGGAAAAGATGTTGGGGTTTTTTATGCTTAGAAAAACTCCTCAGCAGCCTTGTAAAGCAGCCCAGAAGCCTTCTCCAACCAGTTTGAAAGAAAACACTTTGACTTTTTTTTTTTTTTTCCAGTTAGCTGAAAAGCTTTGCAGGTATTTCCAGGGAGACAAATACAAGGTTAGCTTCTGGCCACCCCATCCCAGTAGGCAGAGACCCCCTAAAGCTGCTGGACCAGAGACCACAAAGGATGAATTGATTCCTCCTCCGCTCCCCAGCACCAGCCCTGGGCCAGAACAGTCCAAATTTCACCCTTTTGCTGCCCACCAGCCCTTGCTTTTCCCAGGGCTCTGACGCACAGAGACCCTGAGTGTATCATGAGATACTTCAGCATCACAACAGCTCCAAGAAGCAGCAACAGCTTTTAAAGACCCACATATGCCAAAGCATCCCCCATGGTTTGCAGCACAGGAGCAGCCAAAAGCTCCTTCACCAGCTCTCCGGGGGGATGCTGGCGTGCAGCACAGCCAGGATCCCAAGCAGCCACCGACTCACCTCCCTCCCACTGCCTGAAGTTGATTAATCCCTAATTGCCTCCACCCCATCCCGCTGGAGCTGCCTTGCAGGGCAGCCCAGGTGCCAGGCATTTGCCCTTGATTCTTGTCACCCCCTGAATTGTGCCAGCTCCAAGCTGTGGGTCTTGGCCTCATATCTGAGTCCACAGGACCCCAAAGGGGTTTAAGAAGGGGCTAGACCGCAGCACACCACTGGCTTTGCACCCTTCCCACCCTGCTGTGATGTAAGAGAAAGGAAAATTTGCCCCAAAGCGACCAAGGGGCTGAAGCTGCCTTGTGCAAGCCCAGGGATGTGCTGGCTCCAGGAGTACATCAGCATCCACCTGTGCTGGGCAGGGCTGCGAGGGCTGCAGGGCCCCAGCACCACGGTGGGGAGAAAACAAGAATATCAGGTCTTTACATTTATTTAAATGCTCAGGTCTGGACTTCTCCCAGGTTTTAGCAGGATGGAGCAGCTGGGAATTTCAATGCCTCAGGAGCCCTGAGTGTCCCAGCACCCGGACGCTCCCAGTGATGGCCCCTTCCCTTTCAGCAGCTCCTTGTTTCCAGTATAAATTATCCCCCTCTCCCGGGGAGCTCAGCCAAGCTGCCCCGTCTGGAGCAGCAGCTCCGCCTGCCCTGGGCCGGGCTGCGAGCTGCGGCGATCAATAAGCGCGTCCGGCTGCGGGAGGCGAACGATGGAGCATCTTCCTCCTGCCCCACGCTGTCGGCAGGGGCTGCCCAGCTGCCTACAGAGCACAGCCTGGATCCAACCCCTTTGCACTTCTCGTCGCAAGTGTCCACTCATAGCTTTTTAATTTTTTTTTTTCTTTTTTTTTTTTTTTTCCTTTTTATTTAGCTTTTTTTTTTTCCTACCCTAGGGCCCAGCAGCAGGGCTGATGAACCCTCTGCTAACCCATCACCCAGCCCCACTTTGGTACCTCCGGTGCCAAGACCCTCCCATGCTGCTTGGCCAAGCGGTTGGTTATGTTATTAATTAAAGCAAGCTGTCATGCCCGGGAGATTTATTTTCTCTGCTGTATCTTTAGCAGTAAACGCCACTTGGAGAGCTCAGAAGACCATGTCAGATCGAATCAGCTTTTGAACAGGCTTGTTTCGTTCCTTGTCCCGCTTCATTTCAACCGATCCCTCTTTTCCATTCCCAGGAAGGAAGGAAGGAAGGAAGCGCTGTGCTCCCACCACCACTCCTGCACCCTCAGTGCCACGGTGCCACCCAGGCCCTGGCCGGGGCACCCATGTGTCTTAATTACCATCGCCCTGCCAACAAGCACGGGCATTTTATCCTGTTCAGTTACCCTCTGTCATGCCTAAATCAGTTCCAGTAGAGTCCTCTGCCAGGACCTCTGACCTGGCAGGATCGATTCTCTAATCACGTTTATCCACATCCTAATCTCTACATTTACTTTAATGGACATGTATATATATGAATAACAGCGCAGCCCATGATGTTTCTCTGAAATAATCAGAAAGCCCCCAGCAAGTGCCACACATGGGTCTCAGAGACTGGCACAGCCCCGTGTCCGTAACCCAGAGCAATTTCTACGCCTAAACTTATACAGCTTGGATTAGTTTTTAGTTTCTTTTTTTTTTTTCCTCAAGACCCAAATCCAAGTACATTTTACAGGCACACGCAGACAAGCCCGAGGACAGCCAGCCGCCTGTGGGAATGCAGAGGGACTGCCACCGCCGACGGGATGGGCACCGCCGAGCAGCGGGCGTGAGCGCGGTGACAAACACTGGCAGAGCCGCCGAGCTGACGCCTCCTGCCAAGGCACCACTTGTAAACAACAAGTGAAAGAACTTCCCTGGGTGGCCAGGGAGGACTCGGTGTCCCCTCTCCCCTCCACGGGGTCCCCTTGGCCCCGGGCAGATGGGGGTCCAGGAGAGGTGGCCGCGGGTGCGCGGGTCCTTCCAGGAGCTCCTCTTTGTGCAACCATGAAGGAAGGGCTTGATCTGCCCAGTTTGGGGAAATGCTGCAGCTTGGAGGGAAGCAAAAGACAACCAGCCCTGGCTTGGGTTTCGAAGGGAGGAGAGCTGGCAAAGGGAGACAGATGGGGAGGCTGTAACGAGCAGAGCTAAACGCTCAGAGGGGACTCGTAGATCACGCTCGGGCTCGGCTCGGCCCTGCTGCAAGGGGCGAGTGCAGTCCGCATCCCGCTCGCTGCGTACAAACCCATCTGGGCTCCGGAGGCTTCCCGGGATGAAGATGTTTCCCCCTCTCCCGCCTCCTCGGCTAATTTTACTCCGTCTGGCCGGAGCTCGCAGCCCCTGGTTCTCGTTACGCCCCCCGCCGCGCACCAGCGCAGGCACGCAGCATTTTTGCAAACTTACAGGGTAGCAGAAATATCCTTGTTTTGTTTTTCCTTTGGCCACTCTGTCGTGCTTCCAAAGTTGGGAAAAAATTACAAAGTAGCAAGAGGGAAAAAAAACCCCAACCAACAAACCCAACCAAGACAGATTAGACAAATGCATAAATAACCTCTGTTCTTTGGGGGTTGATCGTGCTCCAGAGCGGAAGAAGGGGGAGGACAGAAGGAGGGAGGAAATTCAAAATCTGAAAAATTGGAGTTTGTTCATTAAAAAAAAAAAAACAACAACCAAACAAATCTGCACACGCGGTGACGCCAGCCCCATCATGCTCCGTCCCTGCAGAGACGACCTGTCGGCTGCAGCTCCACATCACCAGCCCCAACTGGGGGTCCCTGCCCCACAGCGGGGGCTGCTTGAGGGAAAAAAATTCCCGTTTCCTTCTCCCTGTTGTTCTACCCCAGCACTCACTTGGCTGGGGCATGAGAGCATGTCCCCACCTCGTGCCACCGTGCTGAGCCCTGGATGGGGCAGCACAAGGGAGGGAGATGAAGATGAGCTGAGGGTGATTAAGGGCATCCGAGAGAGATGTAAAACATTGGCAAGAGGGAGAGCAGTGAGGTAAAAGAAAAGGGAAGGTGTTGACATGGGAAGGAGGGGGTCTGGCCCTGAGGAAAGGGCGAATAGTGCTGGTCAGAATGGCTAAATATGTGCTTGGAGCTGTACGCAGTGCAGGGGGTGAGCTGGCAGCAGCAGTGAGCAGGACCAGGAGCTGTTACTGGCTCCCACTAAGAGGCTCTGTGGAGCTGCTGGGGCCTTTTGGCAGAATTTGGCAGCCTGAATTTCTGCACAGAGCACGTCCAAAAAGTGACGGCCCCAACGTCCGAGCAGGAACCTGAAACCGAGCTGCAGCAGAGGGAACCAGAGACAACACTCCAGCCTCAAGGTTTTCATTGCAGCCCTTCCCCAGAGGGAAAACACGTGGAACAGAGGGTACAGAGCACAAAACACCCTATTTTGTCCCCAAAACCTATGAGTTGAAGCCGTCACACCCCGGTCGCTGAGTGGACGGGGTGCAAGGTGGGTGCCAGGAGGAAATTGTCCCAGCGGCGGGTGAGGAAGCTGCGGGGCCGGGTCTGGATCCGGCACACAGTCCTGGTTAACACATGTTGCAAAACTGAAAGCCAAATGGAGAAGGAAACAGAAGGTGACAGTAAAGATACCGTGACTAACGGGATCTTCCAAGGCCGGTTAGAGGAACTGGCTTTGCCTTGAGGTGGTTGGGGATGTGCTCGAGAGCTACGCACGGCCCTGCAGATACCATCGAAATGCCACCCAGGTGGTTATGAGAATGACAGATAAAGGCAGCCGAGCAGGAACAGATTTGCAGAAGTGACACCTGCCGAGGCTCAGCACCAGTTTTCAGCCAGGCCTGGTGGTTTCTCTGTTTCCTCTCCCAGCAAACAGCTATGCTCCAGCTCCCACACAGCCAGAGATCCCTTCCCAAATCCAGCCCTGGACTAGCACCCTCTGAGGGTTTCCTCACCCCGAGCGAGGTTTTGAGGCAGGCAGAGCGTTGGTGCAGAGGTGCAAGGCATCAGCACGCACCTCGGTCTCCCACTGGTCTCCCAGCACTTGGTCTCCCACTGCCCAAAAATAACCTTTTGGTCCTGCAGTTAGATGCCTTTTTACCACACTTGAACACCCAAACGCTTTTGCATCAGGCACTTTTTTTTTGCTTCGGTGCATTTATCACCTTGCACAGAGGAGGAGGCGACTACTCAAGGTGCCTCCCAAAACAGGGGGAAGGCATTTGTACCCCCCCAGCACAGACCAGCATCACCCAACCCTCTCAGCACCCACGGGTGAAGGCTGCTCTGGGCAGCTCTTGCAGGAGCATCTCCCATGGGACAACTGCCGATGACTGAGACGGGTCACAGCTCAGGGGGGACTTACAGCCCCCAAGGGGAGCAGACCTAAGCTTGAATTTCCCCACAGGACTGAACACCCCCATACACGAGCAGCAGCTCCTGGGTTTGATCCTCCACAAGAGCTGAGCAAACCCAGCTTGCTTGCAGCCCCTCTCTGCTCCTTTCACCAAAGTTTCACCATATTAAGCAGCTGAACTGCATCATCCAAGGAGTGTCAAATTGGTTTTAAATGGTTCTAATTATAACCAGGAAGTTTTAAAGTGTGTGGGTGGAAAGGAATGCAGCAGATTAATTTAATAGCAGTTACCACGGCACAATAGTCCTTCAATTAAGAGTTCTTTCTGGCTGGTTTTTTTTTTTTTTTTCTTTTCCCTGTTAATAATAAATGTCACAAATGAGAATAGACATATTACTTCATCAGATGCTTTGGCATATCTTGTTGCTGAAAGCCTTTTGTGCAGAAATAGTAGCTGAAAGGGTAATTTTATGGGGCTTAGCACTCACTTAACACTTTAGGGGCCAAAATCAGGCCTCAGAAGAAATGCAATAAGCTGCACCTGTTTACATCCCAGCAGAATCCGACTCCGCAACCACAAAAAAAAAACCCTCGTGTAGTAGCGGGGCTTTGCTATGGTGTGTCAGACACAAGCCTGGCTGGGGAGCATCCCGCTGCCAGTGGCTGGAGAGAGCACGGGGCCAGGGAGCATGGGGAGCTCAGCTTTGCACCCCCAAAATCCTCCCACTCAGCTCCTTTTGGTTTTCAAGCCCTGTGAACCCAAACCCCGCACCAGCTACGGGGTGGCTTTGTGGGGCACGGAGGGAGCAGGACCCCGCTCCGGCTCCCCGTGGTCAGGGAAGGGGCCAACTTCCTCCGCTCTCGGGCTTTGAACCGTGTGGGGGGTCCTGAAATCCAGGTGTGGAGATGGGAAACGCCATGTTTGCCAGCTGCAAAGAGAGAGGCCGTGCGTGGGGCTGGGGGTGTCCCGCGGGGAGCAGCCTGCTCCCCGACTCCTTCGCGGTGCTGGGTACCAGCCACGACGGGCAGCGATGTGCCCCGATGCGCCGCAACGCCACCAAAGTGCATCTCCCCAGGAAAGAGACCTTGCGGCCCCATCTCTCTTCTTTGAACTCCTCTCATTAAAGCCATCAAACCCCCACCCTAATTGCTTCACACCTGAAAGGCAGGCTGGGTTTCCAGCACCCCTCCCCGGAGCTGTGCAGCACACCAGGGCGAGCCCCCGCACTCCCCATCATCCCTCCCTGCCTTTGCAATCTGCTTTTTCCTCCCAGGTCTCGGCTGTGGCCAGGCAGGTTTCTCTTTGCAGCTGGAAGTTTTCCCCAGATCTGGCTCCCAGGGCTGCGGAGGGGAACCCGCTGGCCCTGGCCCTGCCTGAAATAGCCTTTACCATTTATTTTTTTCTTCTTCTTCTTCTTTGAATGGTTTATTCTGGTGGGTAATGAGGGGGAGACCGCTGGGATAGGGGAAAACCACGGAGCAACCCAACCCAGGCAGTTAATGATGAGGGAGGATGCAGCGGCTGTGGCCAGGAGACAAAAATACTGGGAAGAGCAACCAGAAGCATCTTTAAAAAGAAAACCTGTGGCTGGCAGGAGGGGCAGGGAGGCTGTGGGGGGTCAGGAGACACCCCAACACCTCCAGGCTCCCTGGGGCACTGGGTAGAGGATGGGAGCGAGGGAGGTACAGCCCCTCTGCTGGCTTCGGTGCCCTATGGACCCCCAGCACTGCCCTGTGCACCCAGGGGCGGTCTACTGGGAGCACTGGGAGTTCTGGGGGGAGCTGGCCCCTGGCCCCTCGGCATTGCTGATGAACCGCAGCTTGGGGGTGAGGTACCTGCTGCTTACCAGCACCGGCTGCCCTTTAATATTTAATGACGGCTAAAGTGTGCTTCCCACACAGGGGGGGTTCGCCGCGGGGTTACAAGAAAGCGATGATCAGACTGGGAGGGTCTGCAGCAGCAGAAGCGCACGAGCCGGGGGACAGCAAGGCAGGGCTGAGAGTCATCTAAACTAGGGCCCACATGGGCCAGGGACACATCCCCCAGGTGCCACAGAGCACTGCCTCGCCCAGCCCTTCCCCAGCCCCACTCAGCCCTGGCCCCCTGCCCTCACCACGAGGTCAGCACTTGCTCGTGATGCCCAGCAAGCCCGTGGGAGCTTCTCTGTACACTGCCAAGAGCTGGAAAACAGCAAAGACTGACTAATATTCCCCAAAATCCAGCTTCATCTTTGTGATTTGTGTTCGCGTTTGGCTGATGCAATATTGAACAGATGCCTGGAGGGACTTTGGTACTTAAAAACAACGTGCAGGAGGTAAACAGGGAGATTTATTATTTTACTTTTGTGGTTTTGAGATAGTTTATGACACCAGGCTAATAACTCACAAACCAAAATCTTCATTGATCGGGGCAAACGTTACGTTATCCTCCCTCTGCACCCAGAGAGGCTGCTCCCCCACAGCCTCCCCCTGCCCTGCTGCCCGCCGGGGATGGGTCCATCCCAGCACATCCCTGGGGTGCACCCAGCGGGATGGCCATGACCGAACCCTGTGTCCCCCAGCAGGGATTAAAGCAAATCCCCAGTATCCAGGGCAGACTCTCGAGTTTCCCACATTCTGTGGACATCATATTATACTCATGCTGGGACCAGCAGCAGGAGTGGCCCCCACCATGCTGCCCAGCTCGCAGCATCCCTCCCTCTGGCCTCCTTCTCCCTCCTAATCACAACAGCGGGACCACAGGTCCCATCCTTCCCCATTATTGACAGCTAATTAATTGCCACTTGTCACATTCCCCCCGGGGAGGTGTCTGCCCCCTGCAATCAATCCCTGCTGCTGTTGGGTTTTGGGAGCCTCGAAGGCGTCCCCATCCCGCAGGATGAAGGAGAAGCAGCCTGGCACCTCCTGAAATGGCTGTGTCCAGGGTGCAGCCCCGTGCTGGCGCACCGGGGTGGCCGTGCCAGCGGGTGATGCTCCAGAGTCGCCCCTCGGCCGGGCTGTTTCCCAGCCAGAGCCTGGTGAGGGGAGAAACACAGAGGTGGGTGCCCCAGGCTGCTCTCCTGCTGTCTCGCACCGGCATATTTCTGTGATATATACTGTAAATCTGCTTCATTTTAAATTCACAGTTAATGACTGAGGTGCTCTCATCCAGGAAACTCCGCGAGGTTCCGGCTTTTAAGGGAAAAGATGTAACCAGGCAGGAGTTGACAAGTGCTGCGGAGAGCTGCCCCGCTCTCCAGGCACTTAAGAAGTCTCCAAAAGAACCACCACTCCCCCCCTGCCCCCCGCCCTGGGAAGGCTGTGATTTATCAGCCCTTAGGGTTGCAAATCCCAAACCATCCCACCCCCTGTCCCCCAGCCCCTTGTCCCAGTTCAAGCTACGATCCCGGACCAACGGGCTATAACACAGACACGGAAGGCTTGGGCAAAGCTTGCCCACAGCCCCGCGTTTGGCCGGCACCAGGGACACCCAGCGGGACCCTCTGTGCTGTCCCAGGGGGAAAACGGGGTGGATTTTCCATTTTGCCCACCCGCTCGCTGCTAGCATTAAAGGCAAATCATTGCCATCATTGGAACTATATGATCAGGAGCCTAATTCAATACAATCAGGCTCACTGTTTGCGGGCTGAGCATTTAGCTGAAACCCTAAGCCAGCCCTGCAGTAATTTGGCTGGGGAGAAATTGATTTTGACCATCAGCACTTTCTCATTTTCAATAGAGTACGAACGTAACCAGGTTAATTTCTGTTAAGCACATTACCCAGGTACTTTTTGCTCTCCAGCCCAATGATTATGTGTCTGATCTGAAAGATTATAATTGCAACCCAACAGGACACAAACAGTTGTCTGTGATTGAAAGGAACCGGACTGAAAGAAAACCAGCTTCTCTTTTACCTAGAAACCAAACAATCTTCACGTCAACCCTCTCGCCAAGTTTCTTCATGGTTAATGACTACATGCAATAAGCGGTATATTAGCTCTGTTCCAATATGTAAATATGCTCTGATTAATCTTATCTTCCAACACACTAGTAAGTCACCCGTTTCACTGGATTAATGCAGTTACAAGTTTGATTTGGTCCTATGCAAGTTTTAGGTCTCGTTTTCTTCTTCTTTACCCAAACCAGTGCTTCTGCTTGCGAAGGGCCTCCCAAGAGTGGGTGATCCCAGCACCCCGCCAGTCCCAGCCCCAGGGCTCTCAGCCATGTGGGCATCCCCAGTGCTGCCTCTTTTCCTGCCCCCCAGTTTTCATCCCGGTGACAAAAGGAGATTTGGCCACGGGTCTGAGATTGCCAGATGTCAGCACGCCACTGGACGGCACGGCAGCGAGCTGGCCCAGCGGGAGCACAACAAACCAACCCTGTATGTGCCACCCATGCTCACCCCTGTGGTCTCCCCCAAAATCAGAGGTGGGGAAGGGTCCCTGCGCCACTGCCTGGCTGAAGATGTCCATCCCCCCGCCGCCACCACCCATCCCAAGGACTGGGACCAGGATGAGCGCAGGCGTGCCTTGTCTCCAGCCCTGCCTGTACATTATTTCTCCTGATCATCATAACTTTCTTCCGCTTCTAAAGCACCTTTCATCACGAAACAGGATGGAGCGCAGCAGCTGTTGAACAGCATGGAGCTGCGCTGCACAGGCAGGGACGGGCAGGAAGTGGAAGCGGCTCCTGCAGCTGCTGGGCCCGCGCAGGAGAGCTGTACTCACGCCACCGCATGCCGGGGCCTTATCACATCCCCCAGCACGCTCCCGGCTCCCTCCTGACACGCAAAAAGCCCATGTGGCAGGTTGCACGTGACGGCACCGACGTGACACGCGGCGGCTGGGGAAGAGCTGTCCTTGGGCGCCACAGAGCATCGCGCCTCCGGCCCCCCGCGGCAGCACTCACCCCCAGCGCCAGGGCCCGCGGTGCCGCAGGGCCAGCCCATGGCACTGCAAGGTCTGAGCTCTGCAGGTCTGGGTCCTGGCATTGCACACCCAAACCATGGCACTGCACACCCAAACCATGGCATTGCACACCCAAATCGTGGTACTGCACACCCAAACCGTGGCATTGCACACCCAAACCATGGCATTGTACACCCAAACCAAGGCATTGCACACCCAAACCACGGCACTGCACACCCAAACTGTGGCAATGCACACCAAAACCATGGCATTGTACACCCAAACCAAGGCATTGTACACCCAAACCGTGGCATTGTACACCCAAACTATGGCAATACACACCCAAACTATGGCATTGCACACCCAAACCAAACTGAACACCCACGCTTTGGTGTCACAGGTGTGGCCATGGCACCGCTCGCACAGCTCAAGCTGCTGCAGCTCCCAAGATGGAGACGTTCAGGGAAGGGATGCTGACTGATGCCCCAGCTCAGGGCGAGGAACCGGCCATCCCAGTGTCCTGGCTGTTGTGTTTGAGCATTACCCACATGGAGCGAGCTGGGAGCGCTACAGCACCTCACTTCAGCCCCAGCTTGGGGTCGTCCTCCCTCTCCACCCTCCTTCACAAGTGGGGAATGTCCCTAGGGCTGGGGCTCGCTACCTGCGGGGGCTTGGCCTGCGTCCTAGGGAGCGCGCCGTGGCCTCTGTCACACTGGAGCCACAGTTATTTTTCTAAGAAATGACACAAACCCCTCCCTTCCCCGCTGCTCTGACTGTCTGAGCAGCCTGAGGAGCTTCACGCTGCGAGGACGCCGGGCTGCCTTTGCTTGGGCTCTCAGCTGTGCACCCCGCGGAACCCTGATAAAACCATCATGTTTGCTGCAGTGGGTGGGAGATAACGGATGCTGTTCCCCACCACCCCTTGACCAGGATCTTCCCCTTTGAAAAAGACAAATATAACCGAGATGAGTCAGTTCCTCCGAGCTCCCATCCCCTGTACAATATGTAACTGGAATTTTTCATTTCGGCACTGCAGGGGAGGCATAACTGGAGAAGACAATGGAGTCAGCTACGACCCAAAAAAAGCAGTGCCAATTCTGTGCGCATGAGAAATAAAAACATTTTTTAATCTAAAAATAAATTAACTGTAAGTGACAGCAAGAGCAGATCTGCATGTACTCACTGTCAGCCCGCGCAGGACCAGTCCCTGTTCCTTGGCACAAGGCGGGTTTGGGTGAATTCCCTGCTCTTTCAGGCCAGGTTGGGATTTGGGGCTGTACCACAAAGCTGGGGAGGCACTCAACACCTGCAACAGGAACCGGGCTTCCTGGGTTGGCATCATTCAGAAGCAAATCCACAGAATCCAGGGAAACCTCTTGGGTTTATTTTCTAACTGCATTACGGCAGCAAGAAGGGAAAAGAGGCTCCACCGAGCTCAGGGCTTGGCTAGGCCGAGGCACTGCACAAACCCATAAAAAACATCCAGCTTCCCGTGATGAAATAAAAAGGTAGCGAGTACGCAAGCGGTTGATGGCTCTGCTCTGCAGCTGAGCTGCGGCCACCCCCACGCCACGGAGCAGAGCAGAAACGTGGGGCAGCCTCTGCCCTGACGCCCTGCTCCTCCCCTGCCACTTGCCTCTCCGATCTCACCGGTGCTTCCAGGTGAGCTGAGGCACAGCAGAGTTCATCTGGTTCACGTGCTGCTTCCTTGCTTTGACTGTAAAGTTCGCATCACCCCACTGATGCCTTGAAAGAAGAAAAAAAAGGTTGATTAAGTGTTTGCTAAACCACGGAGTCTCTTCAAGCCCGCAGCAGGTTGTTCCTAACTTGTGTTTGGAGGTGACATGGAGCGACCCAGAGCTCAGCTGTCACAGGAGATTGTCTGGAGACTCCAGAAAATAAAAGGTTGGTCAAGGGACCACAGGTGGGAGCTGCAGGAGGATGCAGCTGATGCACCCAAGAGCCAGGCCAGCATCCCTTCCTGCTCCCAAAACTTCTCTGATCCCAAGTGTGGTGACCCACAACGTGAGGGACGTGGAGACAGACCCTGAAGCAGAGCACATGAGCAGGGCCAGATCCTGCTACTCTCTTCTTTACAAGCACCAAGACTTGTCGGGACACAGCTGGAGTTGGTGCTGCAGCAGCAGTGTTTCCCAGCTTTTCTTTGCTCCTGTCATGCACCAATCACCCTCGCTAAAAGCCCTTTCCCTGGGGCCACCTACACACGCAGCAGGACACCCCTCGCTCCAAAGGGCTCGGAGTCAGCGAGGACAGGACCCAAGGGACAAGGCTACAGCAGAGGCTCAGGAGCTCCAGATGGAGCAGAGAGATATTGGTAAAGCCGTGGCCCCAGCACAGAACTCCGATTCTGACAGCGTGCCACTCAATTTACTGTGCAACATCAACCACTTCGCTGGCTGCTTCCTTCAGAAATCCCCCCTCTTCCAGCACCAGTGGTTCCTGTCCCCGGTGTGGTGGCAGCTCACTCTCTGTGCATGGAAATCCAACAACTCCCATCCCAGCTGTGGGGATGTGGAGAAGGCAGGTGAGGGGGGATACCCCAAACCCAAACCACATTGGGACAATCCTCTCCTTTTTCTTAAGATACGCTCAACAGGGTTATATAAAATCTTGCCTTCTTCCATTCTTTGCCTCAGTCTGCTCTGTTTTACAGCACTGGCTTCACTAGGTTTGGTTTCTTTTTTTTCCTCTGACTTGACTCCTTGCTGGGTAACACTGTATTTGATATTTTTAATCACTCAGCATGCATCAGAATTTGGCAGTGGAAGAAAGTGAAGTTAAAATTGAACAGAGATAGTATGCGTTTGCCAGGGCTGCCTGCCATTGCCACAACCCCTCATCGCTTGTGCTGCATTTCCCTCTGCTGGAAAGTCATGAGCCGCAGCTGACAAGGTCAATTTAAACAACATATTGTCAGTTGACAGTTACTAACCTTCCAGGGTTTGGATTGTTTCTTCAAAGAAAGACGAAAGTCCTGAACCCTTCTACCTTTACTGTACAAAGACATTACACATACATACACACAGATGCATTTGTATGTGTATATCAATATTACTGATAAATCCTTATAATAAATCTTTATTTGGCTTTTAAAGGCTGGAGTATCCTGGCCGCTGCAGCACTATTATGGAAAATTTTGACTTTCTTTGCTCAGATGTTGCAGCAAAATGTTTTGTTTACTGTGAGAGCTGCAACTTTCTCCCTGAGCAAACCTGTTGTGGTTAACCTGAGTGACTCCCGGCAGGGCCGAGCGGACGGACAGCACAGACAGATGGATGCTGTTGGTTTCTCATCCTCCCAAAGGCTCTACCCTGGATCTCACCGGTGCTTCCAGGTGAGCTGAGGCACAGCAGAGTTCATCTGGTTCACGTGCTGCTTCCTTGCTTTGACTATAAAGTTCGCATCACCCCACTGATGCCTTGGAAGAAGAAAAAAAAAGGTTGATTAACAGTGTTTACTAATCCACGGAGTCTCTTCAAGCCCGCAGCAGGCTGCCTGCCCAGACATCAGCGTCTGGAACACGGGGGTAGGTTGAAGGTTGCTTTCCAGACGGCTCCGCAATGCAGTGACGAGGCTTTAAATCTGCCTCCGAAGTGTAAAAAAGGAGAATCACCGCTTGTCATCAGCTTCTCCGGGGCACACGGGCATTAAGCCCATAAAGCCCAAACCACACAGCAGAACGCCGGCTCCTGGGCGCCGAGGGGCAAAGGTGACGGAGCTCCCGATGCGGTCACGGCCACCTCACAGGGCCCTGGGGTCCCGGGGCAACGGAGAGCGGAGACGGAGGCCAGAGGCCACCGCGGCAAACCCAGCTGCCAGCCTCTGGCCGGGAGCAGAGTTTGGACTCCCTCCAGCTTCAAGGGAGTAAAAAAAT
>NW_020799130.1:3477040-3484991 GCF_003259725.1 Athene cunicularia
GCCCGGGGGTCCCGGGGGGGTTGTGCCGCCGGGCCGCTGCACCCATCGCATCGGCGGTTCCCCGTCTGGCACGTATGGGCGGGGGTTTCTTTCTTCCTTCGCCGGCCGCGGTGGCGTGTCCCTGTCCCCTCCCGGGCCAGGCTCTGGTGATCCACAGGGGCTCAGTTTTGTTTCCACGAGCGAGTGTTGCCGCGTGTGACAAAGCGGTTTGTCCCTAGAACGAGGCGCGCAGGCTGAATCACCAAGAAGTGGTGGAAGAAGATAAACGACTTAAATTGCCAGCAAACTGGGAAGCCAAAAAAGCTCGGCTGGAGTGGGAGCTGAAGGTGGAGGAAAAGAAGAAGGTAAAGACACAATTCCAGCTTCCTGTAACCCTGCTGAGCCTCAGTCCGAGCGCCTGCAGTGACACCAAGCCCCCCCTTACGGGGGCTAGACAGCCTTGGGAGCTTATACAGACGTTACCCCCAAAAATCTATCTCCTAACTAGGCTCCTGATTATCTAAATTACCATCCTGCCCCAGGGCAGGTATATGAGCCGATTGAGGTAGTTCTAAGCTTGATGCTTGGCCACTATTTTGTTGTTAAAACTGAGTTGTTCTTTGTGCTGTGTCAGGAATGTGCAGCGAGAGGAGAGGACTACGAGCGAGTGAAACTGTTAGAGATCAGTGCTGAGGATGCTGAGAGGTGGGAAAGGAAAAAGAAGAGGAAGAATCCAGATCTAGGATTTTCAGGTAACAGCTTAACTATGCAGTTATCTGTGTTTGTAATTAACACGTTTGTTAGTAATTCAGCTGCAAATTGAAGAAATAAAAACTTTTAACCTGACACCAGTTCATTTTCTCCCATAGATTATGCAGCTGCTCAGCTGCGCCAGTACCAGAGATTAACCCGTCAGATCAAACCTGACCTGGAGCAGTACGAGAAGCTGAAAGAGCAGTAGTAAGTTTGATTTCAGTGATCTGATATCGTCTGTGGTGTTTCTAAATTACTGGATAACATTAAAGACTTTAATCCTTTCAGCACATGAATATATTCTCATATACACTGTAATATTAGTCTTTTAACACTGTCTTTAATGCACGGCCTCCCTGGTAATGTACCCTGCTTCCATAGGTGAGAGGGGCAGGGGTGTAATTGAGGTTTAATTCTTCAAACTTGGCCTTACTGAGTTTAAATATTTTGCCAATTAGATTATACTTAAATGCGTGCATAGATTATTCTTGTTTCTCAGCGTAGGTTTTGGGGTTTTTTTAAGCAGCCTGGCAGTTTTAAGAACAGACTGAATAACAGATGAGAAATTGTGCAGTTTGTGTTGAGGCAGATTTAGAATTTCAGTGGATTTCTGTCTCTAAGGCATGTGCTAGTGTCTCAAAATAATTGAGAGCTTGGTTTTAATATCACCTGTGTTCTCACATGAATCTGCGACTCCCAGTTTAAGTGCCTCAAAGTGTTACTTTAAGAATCAAACAGAAAGCAGCCAAATCTCAAAGTGATGGATAGTTTTGTAAACTGCTGCCCCTCTGTTACTCTTGTCCAGTGGTGAAGCGCTTTACCCCACATCTGACAGTCTTCTCCACGGAACTCACGTGCCATCTAAGGAAGGGGTTGATCGAATGGTTGCAGATCTTGAAAAACAGTGAGTAAATACAAAAATAAAACAAAAAGCAGCACAGGATGTAGAGAAGCTCTGTGTAATTGAATCCCCGGGATTCACCCACAGCTCCTCAACCGCTGCTGGTTTGTGTTACAGAATTGAGAAGCGGGAGAAGTACAGCCGGCGCCGGCCCTACAACGACGATGCGGACATCGACTACATTAACGAGAGGAACGCCAAGTTCAATAAGAAGGCAGAGAGGTTCTACGGGAAGTACACGGCCGAGATCAAACAGAACTTGGAGAGAGGAACAGCCGTCTGACCTGTCACCTCTGTGCTTTGCCTGACAGCCCCGCATCTACTGCAGACTAGTCTAGAGATTTAGCAGGCAGCTTTAAGTTTTCTCAAAAAAATAGGTAGACCTTCATTAAGGAATTAGCAAAACCAGTTGTTATTTAATGTAATAGAAGTAATTTACTTAACTTCACCTGTATATAGCTTTTACTTGCAGAAGTAACCAGCTTGTGTAATTTCACATTCCAAATAAAGACAAACTGTTGTAACTCAAATTTAGAATAAAGCTTAAGACTGGTAAAATCCCCCAGACACTTGTTTAGCAGAAAGATAAAAGAATGCTTGAGGAACATGTGACTTTTCTGTTAAAGGGCAGCTTCCCCCAGCAGCAAAACTACCCCTTGTCCTCTTCCTCCCCAGAGGGGCAGGGACTAGGGACTGGCCCGAGCGTTAATGTTTGTTGCCACAAAATTCTTAGTACATGTGCCAGCTTAGTCTTGGCAATTTAATAGTTTAAGGAAGCTTCCAGAGTGGAGGAGTCAAAGTCAGTTTATTTTACTAGCCCGTTATTCTTACAAAAAAAACCACAACAGTTTAGCCAATTGCTTCAAGTACTTGCACACTTTCCTTTGCAGCACAGAGGTCTGGGTGAGCCATGGAGCTCAGTGCCCTGCACTGCTGAATTCCAGAGCTCTGAACAGTTTCAGCCACACCCTTTGCTTGCTGCCTTACAGAGTGAACTTTTAAAGGCTGTTTTTACAACAGCCTAAATCAAAACAAGTCAGCGCTAAGTCAAGGTCAGCAGAAGTGAAAATTGAACTGAACAGGGTACAGGATGCTGGCTTCATGCAGGGCAGTCACACACACCCCCAACACAAGCTCTGTGCTGCCCCAAGGGAACCTGAAGTTACTCTGGAGGCCCTGAACTACACCCAGTCTGGACAAGAACAATTTGAGTGTAAAGATCCACTTTCAAAATAACATCAAAATTACCTCCTGTTGCACTGTGTGGTAACAGTAGGGCCAGAGAAAGCTAAACCTGCAAATAAGCACTTGCAGGACACCGTCAGCTTATTACCAAACACACATCCAATAGCCAGTGCAAAACTAAAGTTTATTTACTTGAAGTAAACAGTTACACAATGTAAAGTGTCCAAAATAACAGCTACTGAGCTATTAGAAAAAGTTACCCACCTGTAAGCTCTAGTCCATTAAAGCAATACAAAAATATTTACAAATATACACAAGATTCCCATCTGTGGCTTCTGGATCACTGTGCTCTAGATCTGAAAGAGAAACCTAAGATTCCAAAATTAAGATCTCAAAATAAATACTCAGTATTAACAAGTCTTCAACCTGATCGGATAATTTCAAATCTCACTATTAAGTATCTGTAATGCTGACAGCAAGAAAAATCAGCTAGCGTGCCCGGAACGGTGCACTTTTAGGTGAGAAGTTTAAAAATGTTTTCTTCTCCTCCTTCTTGACAGGAACCCATTGCCCATAGGGACTTCCCTTTCTGTCATCTTCTCTTGCTGGAGAAATTGCTGGTTCTTTAACAACATGGCTCACTGGCTTCTGTAGTACTGGTTTTGCCATTGTATTCTGGAAAAAGAAAATACCTTTAAAAATGCTAGAATGAGAAGGAATGTACCTGTCAGCTTCAAGGAGTTTATCTGTACTGATAAGTGTTTTCTTTCCAGCTCATGAGACCCAATGTCTGCCAAGGATCAATTACGTACAGTTAACTGGCACAGGATCCAGGGAAGTTGCTTTTTCTGAAAAATGTAACTTATTTCAAGTTCCGGCACTGGCAGACACTTTCAAATATATACTACAGTACAGATGTTCAACACTACTTGGTGTTGAAAGGTAAACATCTATTTTAAACACACTGCTGTGGTATGTTTACAGTACTCCTCCCAGAAAGCCATTATCAAAACATTAAATTCAATTTGTTACTGTTCCTCAGATCGTTAATTTGGCAGCCAATGCTGGGAAAGGCCTAACACAGGAGGGATGAAGTACTGGACTTCCTTCCTGGGCAATCACACTTACATTAGGACTGAAAGAAATGCTTCTCTGTATGGTTGCTCTCTCCATCCCACTCTTGGTCATGTCTTCTGCTGGTCTTCTGGGTTGCTAGAGAAGAGCACACACAGCTTAAGGGGAAGGATACATTATTCCATCCAAGTTAAGGCAGTTACTAGACAGTACAAACTTTCTAGTAGAGTTGTTTCAGATATTTACATCAAAAGTAGCTGTAAGCTACTAAATATGCAGACAGATCAATGTTGAACTCAATTTGAAAAGCATTCAGTATTTTTATCAATGTCATCGTGCCAATTCACATGTCACCTGCCATCCATGCCCCAGTTACAGTTTTAAAAAGGATTCAAACACTTCAAAGCATGGACTGTCATACAGTGCAGTGGAGTGGTAGAGCAATTGCATTAATTCTGTATATCCATCCTGCAGAGCTTTGGATAATGACAATAAACTTATCTGCTAGTGATGCAGGCCTCTTCTTCTGTACTCTCTCAACATCTGGAATATATTGCATATATTATGAAAGGGATGCCTGTACCATTTGTCTAAAACCCTTAGTAAATTTACTTCCATTTGAAATAGCAGTATCTGATCGATGTAACAGTTATTGCAGTTTTGTTATTTATCACGAATCAGGTTAACACACTGTTAACAGAACCAAACTAAAATTCAAATTCAGTTTAAGCTGCTCAAGTTTCTCCCTCCCTTAAATGCACAGCAGCTATAGCCCACAAGTCCCTTAATTACCAACAGATTTTCTTCATCATGTCTGGAACCATAGTCATGATTTCTATAAGACAGAAATAAAGTATGTAAAATGCATTGTGTGCTTGGGTAGGTATGTAGTTTCTGGGAAACAGTTTGTTGCACATGAAAAGCTTTTAACAGTTAAAAAGGGTAGAAATATTTAACCTTAAAAAAGACACCCATACTGTTCACTAGGTTTGGTAAGAAGACTCCTTGTTTTAGGTCAGAAACATGTAAACTATTCTTAAGTAACAGGCAACATCCTATTAGAACAACTCAAAAGAACAAACTACAACTTCTCAGCCTACTGGTGCTGGAAAGCCTGCAGGTACTCTGTGGCTCACCGCCTCTGAAGAGCCCACAGTACCTTCAGTTTAACACAAGGGCTACAGTGGTTTCTAGGGTAGTTTTTAGCATTTTGGTAAAACTGAAGATTTTGTTCAAGGGTTTGGTTCATAATCAGAAAGTTAAAAACCTATCACATCTATGCAGACGACAAGTTTTAAGAAGTGTTTACCTTTCACTGAGAACACTCCAGTCCATACTTACCTCGGCTGACTCTCCAGGATCTTCATGTTCTTGTTTTTCATTTTTTATCTCTTTGGAAGGAGTAAGAATCTTCAAGCTTGCTGGCAAGACTATGTTATCTGTTCCCAGAGCTTTTGCAGCATTTGCTTTTGCAATTTCCAGGAGTTCCCTCTTGTCTGCAAGAGGAAGAACAACTGTCATTCTTTCACGTTTAAATCAACACGTACCTAGTCATGCAAGCTATAACTGCAAGTTAACTATCCCTACACCTATGTAAGTGTCAACTGTGATGAATTTTCATCAGAACTTAGGATATTTAACTTCAGCTGAAGTGCAAAGAATATGCTCTGAACTACTTTTTAATGCATTTTTCTAACTACGCAGGGATTTTATTCCACATTGCCATTATCAGTTATGCTCTATAAAGCAAGTAAATGGACAAGAACTTGACTACTTATATTTAAGTTGTATGTTTTGAGGTACCTTTTTCACTCAAATGGAGAGGTGACCTACTCCGAGATCTTGTTCGTGACCTGCTTCTCCAGCTCCTATAAGCCTCAGGATATACTGTTCGCCCAAATCCGTAGTATCTTCGGCCTCTTGAACATGATCTGCTTCTCGAATAGGACCTTCTGTAGTAAGATCTTCCACGAGACCATGACCTACTGCGTGATCTATACCTCGGAGGAGAGCGGTGGTACCTCCTGTAGTGTCTGGTGTGGTACCTTCCTCGGTACCTCGTGTAGCCACGGGATCTTGACCGGCTTCTGGAATATGAACGTGAGTATCTTCTGTACCTTCGGGAACCATTTCTTCTAGACCATGACCTTGATCTGGACCTGGACCGACTCCAACTCCTGGAGGAAGCTGAGGAGGAGCTACTTGAACTGGACTGCGAACTGCAAGAGGATCTGCTAGACGACCTTGTTGATGACCTATCACAGCTTCTCTTGGATCTCAAAGTTGATTCACTTTTCTTTGGTGAGCTGAGGGTTAAGTCATCCATGAAGTCTGTCATATCATCAGTTTTCCTAACCACCGTTTTCTCCATGCAGGTACTTTCAGAAGCTGGTTCTGTTTTTATTGTTGTTCTGTAATACCCGGTCTCTGTCCCTGTTTGAGCAGGGAGGGGGAAGCTATTCATTTATATGCATCAAGTCATTTGTACAGCAACAACATTATGACACACAGGATAAAATCCAAGGATAATTAAACACACCAACAATTATCATCCAGTCCATCAGCATGTTTTACACATGACAATTTTAAGTTTCATCATCTCCTCTCCTGTAGTCAGCCTTCCATATGAAATAATAGAAGGCTTCAGTTTCAACCATGAGTAGCTCTGTGTGGAATTTTGAAGCGAGATTTGTTTTGTGTGGGTTTTAAGGTTAATACCCTTTATTTCCTAGGTAAGCACACGCTTTGTGTGAAAGAGACACACATTAATACTGTTTCTTTTCTCCAAAGAGAGTTTTCAAGGTATTTTACCTTCAGTCTATTCTAAATACAGCCTATTACATTTACAATGCAAAACGACCATTTGCCTTCCAGATCAGTATAAACTCAATACTTTTCTTCTGCAGTTCTACATAAGTTAAATTTTACCGTTTCCTTCCAACAAGGATAAGAAAAAAAAAAAGGTACCTTCAAGGTACAAAGCAGCCACTTCAAGATCTTGACTGTATCACATTACAAAATTATCTGAACAAAGCTCCACACGTGCCAGCAGCATATTTAATAGCAAACTGCTATTAAAAACATTCTACATAATTAGTGAAAACTACAGCTAATGATTCACTGGATGTGACTTGTAAAGAATATAACACTTGTTAACGTCAGATATTAATAATTAAAATGGCTGTCTCTCTAGTGGCAGCCATTTTATATATATCTACAAAGGTTACTGTATTCGAGGGTGTAACTGTCTTATCACCAGTACTTACACCCTGAGTGACGTCACCATTTGACAGTTTAAGGAAGCTTGCTTTACCACTGAATTTCTATTCAGTGCTCACTAGAAACCAAAAATTACCAAATAAATCTGAAAACCTTACTGAACTCAATCAAGGCTACTAGGTTGTACACGAGTTTTTAAGCAGCGTTCCCCCTACTACTACTAAAGCTGAAGTTTCACTACTTCACCTCTAAGCAAAGGCCAAGGTCACAGGCACTATACAGGGCACAGCTAAGACGAGAAAACGGATTAATTCTGATCTCCAGCACCACCCCCACCTCCCATCGCTGAGCCGCCGAGAGCTCAGTGTTTCCAACACACGGGACACATCTCCGGTATCCTTACACGCCCGGCCTGCACCCGGCAAACCCCGCCGGAGGCTGCGTACGGACACTCACCGCTGGGAGCCGCCGGACACCCCCGGTGCTGGTTCCCGTGCGGGACCAGAGAGTTTCTGTAATTAAAAGAAACGTGATTAACGGGTGTCCCCCACCCAAAAAAGCGTTCAACTTCAGGCGAATAACGGCCTCTCCCCTCCCGCCAACCGCCCCCTCCAGCTCACCGGCTCCAGCCAGCCGGGCTTCCCCCGCACGGATCCTGCTCCAGCGGCGAGGCCTGAGGAGACAACCCCGCTTCCTGAGTCACCCCCATAGCGCCCGGCCAGGGAACAAGCCGCGACACCGCCCCGGCAGGACACAGCCCTCAGACAGCCACCGCCCGCTCCCGCCACCCAGGAGCGACTGAGGGCAGCTGCGAAGCTTCCAGAAACACCCCCCCCCCCC
>NW_020799130.1:3485041-3489029 GCF_003259725.1 Athene cunicularia
GGGGCCCGGCGGGCTCTCAGTGCGCCTGCGCGCGCCCGCCCCGCTCTCATGACGCTCCCGCGGCGCCTCCGCTGAGCTGCCGCGCATGCGCAGTGAGCGCGCCGGGCAGTCGCCGGCCGACGGTTCTTCCCCGCCCTCAGGTAAGCGGGGATGCGCTGTGAGGCGCCGCTTCGGGGCGGGAGCCCTCCCTGGGCAGGACGGGACGCTTGGCCGCCGCCTTCTACTCTCGCTGGTGGCCGTAGCCGCGCTGGATGTCCCCGGCCTCGCGCGGGCGGTGGGGATCCCCCTTGAGGCGCTGACCGGCGCCTTCTCGCCTCCGCTCTGAGGCCGTCGCCTCTCCGGCGGTGTCCCGGGGGGGTGTTGGTGGCTGTTCTGCTCTGCTCGGCCGTCCCTTGGGAAGGGGCTCTGCCTGGGGGGGCGTTTAGGTACTTCCCTTGCACGCCGCGCATTGCTGCATGCCAGCCCTTGGCGTCTGATGGGTTTTTTCTTGGAATTAAGTGTCCCTTTTGCTTCAGTTCTTCGGAGCGCTGAAAAATGTCAGGTTTTCTGGAGAGCTTGAGGTGCTCGGAGTGTGTTGACTGGGGAGAGAAACGAAACACGATCGCTTCTGTTGCTGCAGGAGTGCTGGTAGGTGCAGCTTCCCTCGGGCTACTTTCAGGCTTTCTAGATGTAGTCAGCTGACGATGAGCTAAAAATTGTTAGCTGTTTGGGAGTTAAAGGAAGAGAAGGGATTCGTTGTCTTGTACTTAGCAGCAGAGTCAACCACAAAATTTGTTCTGGGTGCTTGCATCCACGTGTTTTAAGTTTCACAGCTTCTGCTCATGTAACAGCTATTGGAAAAGGTAAACCTCTGGCTTAGTGTTTAGCCTTGTTCCTAAATTGATAACAAAACTAGTTATGCTATCAGTTTACTCTAGATTGGAGACTGTAAGAATTATTTTATATGTTAATGTTACTTTTCCTAGAGTAACCTTATATCGTATTAAAAGGCTTGCATCCATATTTTAAGCTATTGTGCTTTTTCTTCTTTTTTAATAGTTTTTTACAGGTTGGTGGATAATCATAGATGCAGCTGTAAAATATCCCGAAGTGGAAGACTTCAACCATTCATACCATGCTTGTGGGGTTATAGCCACTATTGCATTCCTAATGTAAGTATAAGTTTTTGATGAGCTACATGCTCCTAGAACTTATTTTATTCAAATAAAAGAACACAGTCTTTAAATAGAGAAGTAACTAAGACTAACAAATCAAGTTGCTATCTGAGTATCTGTCGTGTCTTTCTTATATTTGTTGATGTTTATAGTAAGGAACCATTTAAAAAAATTGTGTAGTACAGGTCTAAGTCTTATTAGTTTTTGGAGGAATGCTTTTTAAGTATTAGCTTTGTCTCCCTTTAAAAAAAAACCTGAAAACCCACAACATCATCATTTTTAACTGTGTTTCTGAGAAATTTCTCCTCCTGTTTTGTAAACACTTACTTCTTGTTTTACCTGTATTTACGGGTTTTATCCCGTTTTGCTCGTACAGGATCAACGCGGTGTCGAACGGCCAGGTGCGGGGTGACAGTTACAGCGAGGGCTGCCTGGGACAAACAGGTACGGCGGTGTAGGTACTGCCTAGCAGTAGATCTGTGAAGCCATTGTCTTGGCAGTTGTAAGAGCTGTAGTAGTGTGCGGGTTGTGTGTCTGTGCGTAGCTCTGGTGTGGAACAGAAGGTGCTCTGAAACACGGGCACAAAACATCCCTACATCTTTTTCAAGGTGCTCGGATCTGGCTGTTCATTGGTTTTATGATGGCTTTTGGATCTCTGATTGCTTCCATGTGGATCCTGTTTGGAGGCTACGTTGTTAAAGGTAAGATACAGCATGGCATGTGACCTGATCCATTTTTGAAGGTTTAAAGTATTTAAAAAGACTATTCAATTTTAGAACTTAATTTCTAGGCAGGCCCAGTTTTAATATTTTGGTTCCCTACACACCACTATTCTACACTCCTATTATTGGGGTGGGTTTTGTCTACTTCTAAGTCATAAACTTCCAACTCTCCTCACTAGAATCCCAGGTCTTGGTCAACTGGGAGCTGTACTGATATAATTAAACTGCTGCGGTTATGTGGGAATAATTCCCTGGGTGGGCACTAATTCCTAGTGTAAAATTTACTGATTTCCTCCATATTGCTCCCAAAGCCTCTGCGCTAAATTAGCAAAAGGGAAAAACTAATGCAAAATGCCTATTTAAATTTATACCTTAATATGTACCACGGTAACTTTTTGTGAAGGCAAGTCTTGAGAAAGGCAAGAAAGCTGCAGCGTATTACTCTGGTTTTCAAAAAGAAGTTCGGTCACTTCAGTAAATGTAAAGCTACTGCCTGTACCTGGAGCTCAAGTGAATGTCACGCCAGTCAGGGCACGCTGGTGGTTTTAATTTTCATTCTTATCAGCTTTGGCCTTACTCAATTCACGGGTGATTTTTGAGGAAACTAAGTGCATTAGTTGCATGGTAGCGCTACTAATGTGCACTGCCATTTTACATATTGTCATTATATATGAATATGTATGTATCTATACTGACACATACATGCATTCCAAACAGGATATGTAATCCCATGTGATAATTATAGCCTGAGAATTGCATTTGAGATGCACATTTTGGGTTAGAGAACAGGAGAAGCTTCTTTTACTTGGAAGGCTAAAGGATTGTGAGGGCACAGAAGCCGCTTAGGTAAGGCTTATGCTTCTGTGTCACACAACTGAGGAACGCAGATCAGAGGGGAATGCCGTGCTAGAGAATGAAAAGGGCTCTGTGAGCTGCCTCGTGCTCAGTTCTGTGCGAGAACAATCTGGCTTAGGCGGATTTGTCACGCAGAGGCAACAGCACCAAGAGTTTGGTGTCATTTCAGCCCTGTAGCTAGTCAGGAATCCTACCTTGTAACCAGCCCCTCTCTCAAACTCAGCTCCTTATCACTGCTGCACGGTGCACAGACTCCAGATGTCCCTATTTGAATGAAACTGGTTATCTTTGCTGGCATGGCACAGTTTAGTCTTTCTCAAATGGCAGAGGTAGGATATGCCTGTAAATTACTTCCAAAAAGTTTATGGAGACTTTTATCTTTTGTTAGAAAAACCGGTTGTATACCCAGGAATAGCTGTGTTTTTCCAGAACGCATTCATCTTTTTTGGGTAAGACCCATCTTCGTTTGTTCATTTTAACTTGTTTTTAATTGTAATAGTTTGTGGGGTTTTTTTCTTAAGCCTTGTTACTAGACATGTGTGAATAAACTGCTGGCAAAGGCAGTAGGTGTCTGGAATCTGTCTGCTTAAGTGTTGTTGCAGGACCAGGAACTGGATTTACAAATACTACAACTTGCTCCCTGAAATCATGTATTTAAAATACAAGGTATTTGCTCCATTATGTACTCATGTCCCTTTATTCTGTTTTAAACAGAGGACTGGTCTTCAAATTTGGTCGCACGGAAGATTTGTGGCAATGAACACGCCTGTGGAAGTGCATTGGCTATGCTGGTTTTTTAACTGCACACTCCCAAAATTTTGTAAAACCATTTTGTAAACGGTGACCTTCAATTGTGTTTAAAGATAAAACAAGGAAAACTTAATCATAGCACTAAAAATTCTGTTTCTGTTTCTGTTTTTTTACTCTTGTATGTGATTTAAATGTTGTAATGTTTTTGACAAATGTAAAATTGCTGCAAGTAACAATGGCAGTCACTTTTATGATATGATGTTTGCTACCAGTAAATAGTATAGTGGAAAATGGATGTATTTAACCAGCTGTTTCTATGAAGCTATTTACAATCCAAGACTTACTAAAAATGCTTTAGAGCAACTTTTTAACATATATTTATTAAATATTTCCTATATCTGGACAATATAACCAGTTCTTTAATTTCAGTATTTATTGGGGTGTGGCTTTCCTTGCATGATATAAAACTATGCTGCTTTGGGATATCCCCCCCCCCCCCCCCCCCCC
>NW_020799130.1:3489079-3501618 GCF_003259725.1 Athene cunicularia
CCCCCCCCCCCCCGAATATTTAATTCATCCTGTGGTGGTAACAAGGAAGTCTCTGGCGAGTAACAACTTACTGTTGCTGTGGCTGACAGCGTAGAGGCACAAGTACAAATTATGTAGTGGCTTTAGATGGAAGCAGCTCATCTACAAAGCTTGCTGTCAACTAGTTTCTAACCACTGTGGGGGGAAAAAAAAAAAAAAGAATAATACTCTTCAGATCAGATTTCTCTTTGGCAAAGGAGACAAGTCACTACTAGGGAAATTTTGATCCCATATCTGCCCCTTCCTACACATTCACCTAGACTATTTGCACAATAAATCAATGATAATAAAGATGTGGGGAGAAGGGAAGGAATAAAATACCATTTCTTAAAAGCAATCCTGCTAGAAAACAACCCTTTGTATTGTAGATGTTTGGGTGGTTCCTGGAAAGTTAAAGTGAAAAGCCCAAGTTGAGCCTGGATTACACTATTACACCAGTATTAGTGTGTTAACTGGGTGGTAAGGCACGTGTGTGTCCAGGCTGAACATCGCCCCCAGCTGGTGGAAGCTGGAGGCAACTGATAAATTTGGCAGATCGCTGGCTATTTGTGACCTGGAAATAAGGAAAACTGGCCCTTCCTCTGCCAGTAATTTTTCATTACTCGAAACCCGCCTCACACTTCTTTATCTGCAGGGATCTACTTTGCTTAATCCCTAATGAATGAACTGAGGTCAGCATGCATGACTGCAGTGAGCATCAACTCCTGCCTCATCTCCCAGTATTGAATTTCTCATTTATTTTTAAGCAAATGTGCTGGATAAATAAAAACGATCAAATTTTGACTTTTTTATTAGGTAAGCATTTTTGAAAGAGTTTTTCTAGGTCAACTAGTTTGAAATAAAGAAGAAACACTGAGAATCACCATCCATTGAAAAACAAGGGTTTACTTGCCCAAAATCCTCTGCCCGACCAGGCCCTAACTTGTGCACCAAAGCTCCCTGCTTGTCTCAGAGTCAAAAAACGGGGTCTTGGCCTTGGCATCGAGGACTCTTTCCCTCCATCCCTCCACTTGTCTGCACCTTCAGGGCAGCCAGAGCCTCCTGACCCTGTGGTGGTGCTGACTGTCGCTGCACAGACGGGCTGTCCTGAGGTTTGCTGCCAAATCTTGAGTAGAAGCGAATGCCACTGATTTTAGGGGCACCATCCACAAACAGAACAATTTAACTTCTTGCCATTTTAACTTCCAGATAGCCTGAGCCAAGTAATTATTGATTTTTCTTTAAACAGTCAGGTAACTCCAAGAGTTCAGTCTGGGAAGATGCAGAGTTCTGGCCTTGATCCAGCTCACTCATCAAATCCTGGCTTAACAAGGCCTTCAACAGAATTAATTTTGCTTAAAAACAAGGACTTGAATGCTTCACTAGATGAGAGTGAGTATGCACTCCTTGAAAAATTATACTTTAAAATACATATTTTGTCTTTTAAACTTGGGGCCTAAAAATAGTTTAAAGTTTCCAAGCATTTTGATTAATAAGCCATTACAGCAATGAATGCAGCCAACATTTTTGTACATATCCTACAAAAAAATATTTAAGATTGGATCAAGCAGAAAAGCTAAATGCATCGTAAGTTTGGATCTCTAAATTTACACCCTGTATCTTTCAGGAATTACTAGAACAGTTTATTACTAATTTTTTTGTGTCCATTGGGATGGCTTTTGTGAGCCTGAGAATTGATATGTTAAGTGCTCTTTCCACCCATCGTAGCTATTAATTTTCTTTAGTGACAAACAGGAAAATCTTATCTTGGTCAAATGTGTCATCTGGGTTCCTCCATTCAATATCCAACAGCCAAATGGGGAAACTGTGAAGACAAACATTGTTGTATCAGAACATTTTATGCATCAAATCATCATACAAGAAAAGGCAATGGAAAACCTTATTAGAAGCTTATTTTCATCCATTTCTTTTTTTCTGTAATTCAGATACAGCATCACATTCAGCACCTAAAGGTGCCAAGGTCTGTGTTTCTGCATCAGACTCAACAGCCACTCTGCACCTATGAAGGTCAGGAGGCTTGGTCTCTTTTCATAAAAAGCACCTTCCATCGCTGAGAACCTAAGATTACATCTTAACAACAAACAAGATCATTTCAGATTTAGCCCTGTGCTCACCGGTGGCTCTGACAAGCCCAGCTGAAGACTACACACATTTATCATGTTCTGGCTCTGAATCAACTGTAGGAACACTTCATGTGTTTCAAACAGGGCATCCAAAACATACTTGGAAATGGAATTATCCCTTTTTTTAACTTTTAATTCAAATACCTAGAGTTCTTCATCAAGGACAACAAGGTGCCCTACATACTCCCACACAATTAATTTCACATTGAAACTTACCTCCCAATAAAACTGGTCTTCAAAGTACTTTGATACAGGGATGGTCTTAAACAGTTTGAGGTTTAAGATGAAACCTATTTGTAAAAACACATATATCCAATGTAAATATACACATCAGGGAAAGAGGAAGATTGTGTGTAACTGGAAGTAAAACGTGTCCAAATGTGACATAGATCAAAATACAAACTCAGAACTAAACCCTTCGGCAGAGTCCCATGACTCAAGTTGACCTTAAATACAAAGAGAGAAGCTTGCCAGGATCAGGGCTTGTGTTATTAAAAATTAATTACTCTATACAAAACCCCATTAAACAGCCGTCCAGATTCTAAAAATACATCAGAACTGATTCACTTCTTGCATGAAAAATGGCTGTGTATTTAAAGCAATTGGCCTTATCAGCATTGTTAGCTTGGGATTTCAGATGGAAACACCTAGATTTTTAAACAATTGGTTAAACACTGAATGTTTGAGTATTTTAGCTCAATGTTTTTTTAAAAATCTGCTTGATTAGCTCAACTTCTTAATTACACTTAAGGTAATGCAAAGGTTTCAGATCAATTAAAGCACACAAAAAATATATCTTTAGAGTATATTTCACAGCAATTTTCATCTGCCATTTCTCTTTTATTCAAGACAGAATTAACAGCTATAGAAAAACAGCAGCTGCCATAAAGGAGAATGTCACATGGGAAACACATGAGCCCTGATGATCCCAAAGCACTAGTGATCAAAGGCCCAGGGCTTGGCTGAGGCAAGCGAGCTACTGACGTTCGTGAGACTTTGCAGATTTATACCAACTGGCCTAAAAAGTGACAAGCTCTAGATAGCATTTTTCTGTCACTAAGACAATGCCCAGATGTAAAAATATTTTCATCCTCACAGATCTCCTGTCTGAAATTTGAAGGCAGCTGTTAAGCTTCTGTTAAAGTTCACCAATTGAAAGAATGGTGCTACTATGTGATTTATGTTGAAGACTTCTCTTCTTCAAAAAACTGGTTTCGAAGAGTCCCTGGCATTCATGTTTCCCGTGGCTGCTTCCACAATTAATGTACCCATAGAAACACACTTCAGATCCCCAGTTAAACTGGCCTCTTTCTGCAAAGGGTTGCACTGACATGGCAGCAGGTATAATAAGGTGACAGACCCCTTGCCCCAAGGAAATGAGGGAGATATTACTGAACATGTTTTTCAATACTGACCTGTAATAAAACCTGTTATCAAGGCAACATCCATGGTCAGGAAGAAGGCCCAAATGTAAATCATGACCAAATAACACAGTCTGAAAAGCAAAACAAGTGTTTCACCTTTTACAGCTGCTGAATTCAGCAGTAAGACTGTGAATGGATCTGTATCTACACAGCATTTTACATCAAAACCTCTCATAAAGATTCTGTTATTCTCAAATGTCTCTGCAGCTGCAGTTAGATGTTTTAAGAGATCCTATCAGAAGCCTTAACACAGATTTCAGAGGACATCTTTTGCCCTTAGAAACCTTAAAACTTCATTAAATTTGTTTGTTTCAATAAGAACATGATGAGAAGTGTAAGGCCCTTATGCACCACTGTGATTCATTCCTGTGTAAACAGAAAATCAGAGAACTTGCATGATGTGACACGAACTTGATTTGCAAAAATGAGATGCCAGTGTCAGATCAAAACAACCCATGGAGAACATCCTTAACTTCAGCTTTTGCAGGATATCTGCTGAAGTATATTTTCCAGCTCAGTGTCCAGACTGGCTTTAGTTCAAACTGGCATTCTTGCCCCTGACTCAGAGTTAAAGCCTCACTTGAAGAGAAATGCTGATTTCTAGCCCTCACCCCCCCCTTAGCATACAAAGCTCCCCAAAATACATCATAAAAGCCAAAATGAGTCTTGAAAGGATGCACATCCCCAGCCTTCATTTCCTGTGTCTGCTGTATTTAATATCAAATTAAAAGGGAGGTAGGAAACAGGACCAAAAGCTAAAAGTTTTGATCTAAAGTCTGCTCAATTGTGAAAGTCTTTTTTACTGACTTTTTTGGACTTCAGAGATTATCTTGGGTTATCTGGTATAAAACGATTTATTCATGGTGACATTCAGACTTTCTGTATGTTTGAGACCTCTCAGGGCACACTATAATAACGATTAGCTAAACTTATTACTTAAAAGCAAGAATTTATGTACCTTGGTATATTAGTCCAGTTTTCTATTACTAAGAGAACAACGTGGGCAAGAGCTCCAAGCATACTAGGCAAGCCAAATGTGAAATGAACTCCAGAAGTATCATGAATCTTGAGAACAGGATTCAAGCATCTCTGGGAAGAAGAGAAGGTTTAAGCGATACACTGAAACACAAGTTGATAACAGCATCTTGTCTACTGCAGACCTAGAAAATTAACTTTGGTCTTGCAAGTTGCAATTTTGTGCTCTGCTCAAAAGACTTCAGGTTTCGTAGCTTTAATCTCTCTGAAAGAGAGAGGTTTCCCTTGAGGTATCCTACACTGGAAAAGAAGTTTATAAAGGTATACAAAAAAAAATTTCAGGTTTTGCGTATTACCGGCAAACAGTAAGATCCTAATATGGTTATCACACTGGCAAGGAGACCCAAAATCATTGCAATCCAAGGATACTTGATACTGTGTGCTGCATAACCAACAGCGACCCCACCAGCTAGTACTGCACTGTGGATATGAGTCTGTAAAATGAAACAACAAAAATATGGAGTGAGAATTCAATCATCATTTATAGAAGCCCAATATCATAGATTGCTATTCTCATGCAAATGCGATCTCTTTAGGGTGAATTTGGGCCTCTATGTACTGTAAATTACAGTCTGAGAACATCATTTGTAAGTTAGAGCTTCGTGTTCTGCTTGGAAGGCAAATGATGACTGTCAGGCTGAAAACCTGGACTTGTTTTTACTTAATAGCTATTATACTGTCAGTGTATTACTGAAGAACAGAATAACAGAACAATTATCTTCTCCATGCAGTGATTTTCTCTCATGTCTTACCATTTTGAATTTTCCATCCTTTGTGATCAGAGCAGACAACATGAAGGCAGTTACAGTGCTCACTGCAAGGGCAAAGTAGGTGTTGGAGATTGCTTTGATCTTGTTCTCACCTATTACAGAATTGAAGCTTGGCCAGAACACCCAGAGAAAGACAGTACCTTGGAGACAAAGACAAGCAACTATCATTACCTTCTCTTAAACACAGTGAATCCATCACCAGCTGTCTCTGGAGGGCTCCAGCCCACATTTTGCATTCACTGTGATTCCTACATTATAAACAAAGGATAACAATTCACAACACAGACAGCCCTGAGAGTTACCTGCTATACCAACACCTCCCCAGAACCATACAGCCACAGCACAGCCCTATTGGCATCGGGCTGGTCCTTAACAGAGTTAAGGTAGGATTCTCTTTTCAAGAACACCTTTAACATCAGCTTTGTCCTATCTGTCATCCCCTTAAACACAGGTGCAGATACAAGTGGGAACAATTCCACTGTTGATTTCCGAACAATAAGCGTCCTGCCTGTTCTGAACAGGCACCGGGGGCTTGCTCCTTGGCCAAAATTTCTGCTCCTTTACATGGGACTGTGGAATAACTGTTCAAAACCAGCTGCAAGAGAATGAAAGAAAGCCAAGTGGGATGGTACAAATAGCTATAAAGAAACCCAAAGTGGACTTTGGAATGTTTTTTACCTTGGCTGCCAGTGTGACTGGTACTGGTTGTCTTGCCTCCTGGCAGGGTTTGAAGAGAAAAGGAGGATGAACTGGATCATAAGAACAGAATCCTCTCTATCTCTACATTAGGATTACTCCAGAGGAGGGCTAAAGACCAATAGATTGAGCTGAGGTGATCATCCTTCACCAACTCAGCTAATTCACAGCTTAACTTTCATGTTATTTGTGAAAGGGTTATCTACCAAATAGCTACTCCCTAGTATGGGGCCCAAAAGAACAATTCACCTTCCTCCTGTGAGATCACTCCACAGTGCCACACTTTCATGACCGCACAGGCTTTGCTAATAGGAATGAAAACAGGTTCTTCTGCTTCTGTGACCTGGGCCCTAATTGTCAGCATTTAGGAATCTCAGGCTCTATGAAGTTTGCTGCTCGGTAGGTCACATCTTTTGGTGTGTGCACAGGGATACACACGCAGGCAAATTCCAACCAGCAGAGGGAAGTAGGTGGCCTCACACGAAGTCAAGTTGGACCACACATGGCAACCCGCCTCTGCCCCGAGCTGCACACAGCTCTAAGCGCACAGATGACAACTCAAACAAGCAGCAGTTTCTTTTGCCTTGTCCAGTCATTATTTTTTGCCGTCCAGTTAACTTCACTAGCTAAAGTTCTGTTCTCCATGCCACAGAGGTACCAGACCCTTGTGCAATTCACCTGACAGTAAGATTTGAACTGTTCTTGTTCAAGGCAAGCAAGAAGAGACACAGGCTTTGTCACTATAAAGCACAATGGCAGTTACATAACAGAAATCATGATAATAAAGAAACCAAATTGCTTCTTTAAGAAAAAGAGTGCAACTCCGTATATTCATCCTATCGTCACTCAGATCCTTTCTCGTGTGCCTGTCTGTATCATATTCCCCACCCTTCCCCAGGCGTTTATCTTTTCATTTACACTACTAGGCAGGGACTGCCTTTTTATATCTCTGTACAGCACCTTGCAAAACAAAACTGAGCCTCAGCCCCGGCTGGGAACTGTAAGTGCTACTGAAATACAAGTCATGACCTCAACTTTGGTGCAGAGGTCCCCTACCAATATGCCTATACAAGCCCAAAGGGGACAACTTAGCTGGGAGAGGGAACAGTTAACCTGGCACAGCCTTTATGCTGAGACTGACAAAAGCAAAGCAAGCCACAGCCGTAGCAGGAGTGGCTTATAGGCCTGGTAGGAAACATGCTGAGACTCACCAACTCTTTGTCAGAAACCATGAACCACAGCAGCAGCAGTTTCTATGCCTAGCTGCATTCAGACCTGCATTTTGGATGCGAAAGCTTTGGTGTGGTGTGGCCAGTCCCCAGAAAAATTCCTTATGTTCTCACTGCAACTTCTTCTTCCACCTGAGATGTTAAAGCAAATGCCTTACCCAGCATTGACAATAAATCCGACTTCGGGGTACTTGCATTCTTCTCAGACCCTGGCAGTGGCTCAGAGAAACGTGAGGCGGCTGCCAGACCAAAGTAGGCTCCAAACAGGTGAACATGCATCATGCTGATATTGTCTGAAATCTGTATCAATAGAATAATCAAATTTGTGGTTTATTTCAGGCCACAGGAAGCCTTTGATGCTTTGATGCTGTTCTTGGTAGAGCTGCTCATGTACCCTCCCTATAAGCAATTTATTTTCACAGTTCCCCAGTTTATGCATGAGTTATTTATGTGAGATTAATTTATCTGAATTCAATGCAGCTCATAAACACACAATTCATATTACAGAGAGTTTGGGGTAAGTTCACACTGTACGTTAAATGCAAGTCTGACTGCTGTCCAAACTGGGCCGGTATATCATTCACACTGGGAATCTTCCAGACTGAACTGACACTGGGAGGAGGTAAAGTTTAAAAGAATTAGTGCCTTAGCATAGGTCAAGGCCTTCCTTCGTGTGTTGGGGACAGTCAGGGCATGGGCAAGGCCAAATTCACTACATGCCAATCCATCAAATCAGGTCACGCTTTAAGGCCATGAATATAGATACAGCCAATTATATAGATACAGATTATGTAGGGTTTGGAGTTTAATGTCCTTTAGTCCCAAAGTCAGATTTCATCTCTTAAAGAAACCATAGTCACAATCTGAGATGAGATAAAACACACTGATGGTCCTGTCAGCAGAGCACTGCTAAACTACCAAAAGGCAACATTCCAAAGTCCCAGTGAAACTTTCCCCCATGTGCCTGGAAATCGTCCTGCAGTACCTGTAGGAATCTGGTGTGCATCCACCTGGTCATGTGGAAAGCTACCATCTCCACAACTGTCATCAGACTTAACTGCACAGGATTGGTCTTTCCAAGAACAGCTCCAATGGAGATGATCACGGCAGTCAAACTCAGACTAGCCTTTACTATTCTGCAACAAAAGAACGAAAAAAATAATTTTGTACTGGGATACCATCACGGCCAAGAAAGAAAGAGTGAACAGACAGTAAAATGTACTTAAAAACCCAAAGCCTTCTAAAATGTCTGCAAATATGACTGTGCTAATTCACAAAGAGGTCCATATAACAAGGCATTAGCCTCAACAAAGAGCAATCAGCAGTTGCAGATTATTCCAATTCTAACACAAACTAATTACCTTCTCATATCATCTTCTCTTTCCCAGTCAGGAAGGAAAAGTAATAACTCTTCTATCACCACGGAGCATTGGACACCCAGTACAATGATCAGGAGGTTGAACCCAGTGCTGCTAAACCTGTATCTTTTCAGAAATGTCAGGAAAAAGCCAAATCCGAAAATCACCATGTGGTTGACATCTTGAAAATCTGCATGACAGAAAAGACCAAGACATCAGTTAAGTTATTAATGCAGACTGGATTTCTGTTTAAAAAAAATAAATTAAAAAATCACAACTAACTAAGAAACCTTCAGATAAAAATTTGGGTGCCATTATTATTTAGTACTCATAAAGAACTCCAGAGCTTGCTTTCTAATCCCTAAGTAATCAGAAGAACAATACCTTTGACCCCGAATTTATTTTTACAAAACAATCAGAATGGATGTCATAGGGTAGGGGCTGAGGGATCAAAAAGCAAGACAGCAGTGAAATTTGGATGTTCATTTTTCCTGAGGTGAATTTAAAGAGCTTAAGTTGGACTTTTCAGGGAGAGTTACTGTGAATTAGTGCTGATTCATCCCTTGAGGGCATTAGGAAAGAAATGAGTTAGAAAGAGAAACCTGTATGTCCTCATCTGGGCAGAAGGAACAGAAATAGCAGTAGAAAGAGTTTAATATGGAAACCAGCACCATTGCATAAAAGGTGGAGGCTGTCCAAAATATAAGCTCTTGGATCTGTAGCCCTGGAAATATCCCCTGAGACATGCCACCAGTCACATTGTCATATGGTTGTGCTGGCCTGTACCTACAGTAAAATACCAAACTGTTCTCATTTTTCAAGCTGTAAAACAGGGAGGGTAACACAAGAATGTCACGAGGATTAATCAGCTCATATTTGCACAACACTGTAAATACATGACACGCTATGGCCGTAGCATCATCTCCTAATACATTCCTTTGATCAATGAACAAAATACATTCTCCAGAATGGATTTAAACCCTTAATTCCACTGTATTAACTTCGTTTATTTACATCAAGCATTCAGATGGAAAATACTAACATCCTGAATTCTTACTTTGTAGCACAGCAATGCCTTCTCATGCCAAGACCTCACAGAAGTTTTTGTTTCTGTTCACTGTAATTGCTTTCATATAAATACATACACACCATCCATGGCAAGGTAGGGTACTTAAAAGGCAGTAAAAACATTCTACTTCTCACTAACAAATACATAAACCTACTGAATCCCATCACTATTGCACTGCAAAATAAGAGCAAGCGTTAACCCTTCCTTTCACAGCAAGGCTTACCTGGGTAGGATATACTTGACACATCTCTATCATAATCTGAGAAGTAAAAGATGACGAAGAAAACAACTTCCAGAAAAAGGATTAGCCATGGCACGCTGTTGTGGAAGTTGCGGTAATGAGCAGGCATTGTGCACTAGACTACATTAAGCACAAACACATTAATATTTTTTTCTATAAAGATGTTCCAGTAAACTTCAAACCAATCGAAAAGAAGGTGTGGGGGACAGGAATAAAAACTCAGAGAGATAAAAAGCCCAAGAGGCGTCAGCTAGGAACAGCTTCTTATCTGTGACGTGTCAGGAGCCCAAACTTACCACAACTGACATGGACGGAACTCAGAAATGCTCATGAACACAGACATCAATACCATAATGCTCCAGGATACCATCCACACAGCACTTCAGGTGCTGTTGAGCCTTATAGCTGCTAAATGGCAAATAAAGAAGAACATGGACTGATAAGAGTAGGACGTTGAAACTTAGGCAAAACCATTCTTTGTTTACGTTGCTCGCATCCAGCCTAGACCCAAGTCCCATCAGAGAAAGGTCGGGGAAGGTCCTGTGGAGATTCTTCGTGTGATTCTCAGGTTGATTTAGCTACAGCTCTACAACCACGTCCCACAAGAAAACTTATTGTGCACGATGAATCCAACCCAGGGCCAGAGAATCAAGACTCTCTGGACATGTACAGGACATGTAGCGTTTTCTATGCTACTTGTAAGATGGGTCTGTTGTTTATAGCATGGCTACAGAAACAGTTACAGTGTAGACGTCAGTAATCCCCAGGCCAGGAAGCTGCAGGCAGACAGCCCTGTTCAGAGTGCTGCAGGCTTTTAATTGAGAACCAAACCACAGACCTACACCCTCCCGATTCTTTCTTTAATTCCAACCTAGCCTTCATCCAGAAGTTTACCAACTTTTATTACCGCATTGTGGCTACAAGTTACCCATTGCCTTATGGGTTCTGAGCCTTTTGGTAAGGCACAGGCTTTCTTTAGTTGTTGTTTTAAAATAGGAGCCACTAGAGCTGGCTCTAGTGCCACCCACATGCTCCACATGAGCATTTTGGGCACACGAGCAGGACTATATGCTGGAAACCATGTTCAGTATATCCCCATGCACAGACATCATTTGTTAGGATTATTTGGCTGTTGAGGACAATTTATGAATGCATAATGTGAACATTACCATCTTCTCAGTAGTCATAGCACTTTTGGTAAACTGAACCCTCTGTTCCAGTAGTCCAGGAGATTAAAGTACTGTAATTATTCCTCAGACTTTATACTTTGAGGCCATTTCAAAGTGAGTGCTGTGCTTGCATGCTGGGGTTTGAGATAGTAACAACACATACAAATGGGTAGAAAGCCACCTACTGGTGACAGAAATATGGATCAGACAAACCCATGTGCAGAAAAATTCACTTGGTTTAGGACATTCCTCCTGTAAACCTAGAGTACATGGCACAGGAATAGTTTTCACGCCATCTGGGAAAGGTTTGCATTTGTGGTGGTAACTTGCACTTTCCTCACATGCAATATCAAATTGCTTTCCCAGCTTTTACTTGGGTCTAATAAGCTGTAAGTTAAGTATCCGCACCCCTATTTCAGAAACTCCTAAACCGACTTCAGAAAAATCCCGATGCACAAAGATCTACATTCAGCAACATTTTATGCTGTGATCACGTGGCTAATTCAGACAGAACTAGAACGCCTGGTGAACTTTCTCTAGACAAGAAAAAGATAATAGCTGAGACAGCAATTTAGAAAATTAGCTAACTGATGCAGTGTCTCTGTGTGGTTTATAAACGCAATGTAACTAAGAAGCTTTGATCTGTTTCCTGCAGGACAAACCCTTAGGACTCATACCCAGGGTAAGAAGGACCCAGAACTCCTTCCACCAATTTGGTATGGTCAGACGAACACAACGGGCTCTTTTGACGCTTGTTACCAAATCCTGTCAGCATTAACAGTCAGGGAAAATACACCAAAGGCTAAGAACTTGCCCATATTTTTCCCCTCAGGCAGACACGCCACTGTAAACACTGATGCTCGACTTCCAGCTTAAACCCTCTCCCAAACAGAACTAAGCTCAGTGATCTCAGACAGGGCAAAGTACAAAATTAAAAAAACCCTCCCCAGTGACTCAGCCAAGGGGACCAGAAGCCTGACGTACATTCCTCAGTGCCAGTTTTAACGCCCTATCGGCACCTGCACTCCTCGGACTCAGCCCAGCGTGGCGTGACCCTTGCTGAGGGAGGCCCGTTATCTCCCGGAGAGGCTTGGCAGGCCCCTGGCACCCAGCCCAGCTCCGGGTGAGGCAGCAAGGGAAGGCGCGGGGTGCCCCGGGCACCACCCCCAAGCCAGCCGAAGGGCGGGCGGGGGGCCGAGGCATCACTCGCTCAGGCCTAGGGGCTGCCGTTGGTTTTCTCACTGTTTCCACAATCCAAAGCAGGCCACGGGCCTCGAGGCAGCGGCTCTGCCCAGCGGCTCCCGGGCTGCGAAGGCCCCAGAGCCGCGGCCCCGGGCCCAGCACCGGCAGCGGCGACGCGCGGAGGGGGCGGAGCCCAGCAGTGAC
>NW_020799130.1:3501668-3531372 GCF_003259725.1 Athene cunicularia
TGATTGGGCAGTTGCGAGAGAGGCGGGGGGGGGGCGGAGCAGCGGGGAGCCGCTGAGGGGACGGGGGGGGCCCTCAGCGCCTTCTCTCCTCCCGGGGGAGGTTTCCCGAGTGGGCTCTTACAGCTGGGCTTTCCCTGAGCCTGTGAACCGCGTGCTGCGGTGGCTCAACAGGAGCAGCGTGGGAGAGCAGGCAAACATCTGGGCCGCTGGCTTTCGGCGGGCGGCAGCTAACGTTAAGAAACTTGGGTTTCACGTGGTGACAAAGGTGCCCGTGCTGTGGCCTCTGCAGTGGAAGCACGCGAGAGGGATAGGCGTAGCAGCGAGGGATGCGAGCAAGAACTTGTGTGGGTAAATGCCTGGAGCGGGGAAGGATGGCCCTGTGGTGAAAACAGTGGGTATCTGACTCGCCGCCGACCTACGAAATAGGAGAGGAGACTAGTGAAATGAGATCCACGTTCTTAGGCGTGGGCTGTACCTCATCGGTGTCTCAAATAAAAGCATGCTTTCCAGGGGCTTACATGCAGAACGCAGCAAAGCGCGGGTTCCTGAGCATTTGCTGCCTGTGAGCCTGTTTTTAAAGAGTATTTTAGAGAGCTGCCCTCCTGCATATCTAAGTATGCCAAATTTTATATGAAATACAATAATTATGTGTTTCTGAATAAAGAAGAGTTTGTTTTACTAGAGGCTGGAAAGCTGGCTTTTGAAAGTTATAGTAAGCATAATGTCCTGTTTCTGTTTCAGTTGAGGGTTATAGACGCAGTGACTGGAAGCTTGAGCAAACTCCTACAGTTTGCGTAAGGGAAATGGTTGATAGTGAGCTCTGACTGTAACAGAAACTGTCACAATATACTGCTTATCCTGCTTGCAGTGAATCTCTATGGGAGTTGCTTTCAACTCTCAGGTTTTTGAGAAAATGGTGCTTGGAATGTTAGAAGAAAAAACATCCATTGCTTTGTAGTTAATATTTAAGATGACCAGTCTTAGGAAAATAATTCAAATATAAGCAATTCCTTATATAATTATTTAGTCATTCAAAATCATGTGCTCTCGCTTACCTTTGAGATGACTGGCTGGAAAGGTGGGGTGAGAGAAGGAGGGAAAAACCAGAAAAAGATGAAAACACCAGATGATGAGTGTGTTCAGCATGTAGAGCTGTTGTAATTGTGTGAACAGCTAAGACAGACATCTGGCTTCTTGTACTAACTTCTCCTGGAATGCTTTTGTTCAGAAATAGGATTTTTTAGCCTTTCTTTCAGGTGGCATTTTGATAAACAGAAATAGTCAGTGACTTCAAAGTATTGCCCCACAGAAGGGAAAGAGAAACTAGCGTGAAAGCTTTGCCTCTTTGGAAATCTAACTGGAGAGAGGTACTTCTGCATGGATTGTGGCTCTTGTTTTTTTTTTTTTTTTTCTCTTTGCCACCTATAATTCGAAGAGATTACATACAGGTAGCTTCTTATATAACTATAGGTTTCTAAATTCTTGTAGTTAATGTAGTTATTTACTCAATTTATCTTAATTGTCACCATGAGCTTACACAAACCAGTAAATACTGTTATCAGTAGGTAGCATCATAGTGTTATAAGTAAAGCAGCTAGGCTGAGCAAACAGCATGATTAAGACACTTTGGTAGGATATTTGTTTGCTTTTTAAATGAAGACCAATCTTCCCATCCTTGTTCCCTCTCTAGTCTTTCAATGCAGAGCTAGGCACAACTGTCACTAACAGACACATGTGAGTGTAGTTAAGAGCTGCAAAGCTGAAGAGTTTTGGAGCAGGTGAAGCAATGAAGGAATTGTCCTTCAGTAAAACTCTGGTGGCAGGATTCTCTACATATGTAAATCTGAAAGAAATGATAAGAAGCGATAGAAAAATAATTTCTAGTCACAGAACAGGCTTAGAAATGTAAAATCCTGGGTTGCATTGAAAAATGTGAATATTCTGTCTCCCTGAACATTAATTTTTTTGCCAACTTCTGCAGTATCCTTTCTAACAAGTTGATCTAAGGGCTCACAGCCTCTCTTATTTGAATTTTTACAGCTGTAGTTCTTTAAAGTACTTCCCCCAACACTCACTAACTAAATTAAATGTTTAAGACTGTTTGGCCTCAGCCCCTCGTAAGCACTTTCAAAGTTATTCCTGACCAGTCTTCCCCACCCAATTTTCAACAGCTGCCCTCTGTTCTTCTTTAGACTGATTATTTTTTTTTTCCGTTCTGCTGTTTTTCCTTCCTTCTTTCTGCCTCTTTTAGCCCTTTTTTCCCTTTCAATGTAGCTTTACTCCCCACCTACAGCTCTGAGGTGCTCCAGGCTGTGTGCAAGCGCTGCCTTACATGGCATGCCAGCACTGCCATTAGCAGCTTTGCTCCTGTGTGCAGCGACTGAAGCCTTGGATGCCAGTGGTGCAGTCTCACTGCTTTAAGGGAATTTTGCTACCAGTACTCTGAAAAACCCGATGAATCCAAATCTAATATTATGTGCAAGTACAATAAAGATTTGTGCTATTTAGAAGTATTATAGTGTCTGTGGAAAGAACATTATTATAATTAGAACATAACTGTGCTTTCAGTATAACTCCAAAACTAACAGACTAAGGGTAGACGTTGAGACCTCTTGTTATTTCCACAGTGTATGTTCAAAACTTCACCTTTTCACTTTTTAAGCTATCCGTTGCCATTGAGTGATTAACATCTTACACCTTTGACACTTCATGCATTAAAACCTTAATTGTTAATTAAAGTATTCATTGCAGCTTGTCATCAGTTAAGCAATTAAAGTTTACTTGTTACTGCTTGTTTCTAAGGCTTCCCAGTCCTCATCCTTGATCTGTTTAAAATCCTTCAGCTTTATTGCTGATACTGCTTGTTTTGGCTCTACTGAGTCATGTTGGCACTTGGTACCAATTCTGTAGCTGGTTAAGTTTCAAGATGAATTCCACAAGTTATTGGCTGAACTTATGCTGTCACGTCGGCTGACATGCTATGTATCATGGATTTCTTGACAATAGTCCTTAAACACTGTACATCCCCTTAGAATTAGGATATTTTTTTTTTTTTTTTTAGCCCTATATTACCCATTATCACAGGCATTACCTGGGCTGGCAGCTAAGTGAGTGCCTGGGAGGATGCATATGTGTCTGTAATCTCCACTGATGACATAAGGGCAGGCTGTGCCCCTGGGCATCTTGTACTGGGCAGAATTTCTTGATAACACGATCCTTTTGCTAAAATACTGCCGTGGCTCTGTGTGCCAGCTAACTTCTGATGTGGCTTATTTCCAAGGACTTGATTTTGACTCTGCTGACAGCCAAATAAACTGTAAGGAAAACCAGTTCATTACTAACTCTAGGAATGTGGCCTTTTTTTTTTTTAGTTGTGTGGGGTTTTTTTAAAAAACCATAATGATTCTCCTACTGATTTATTCTGGCACTTTTTTTATAAGCTTCCTATATGGCAAAAAATATTTTCTTCTCAACCTGCCCTGGAGGTCTGTAACAAACCAACAGCGCTACCTTTTATGACTTTTAACTCAAATTCAGGTCTCAAATCTACTTTAGCTTACATTTAAATGTGTTCTACTGTGTCAACCCCACTGGTACATGTAGTATTGCCTCCCTCTGCCAGTGACTTTCATTCCCTGCACACTGCAGTTTCTCTAGCTTTATTTTGTGTGTTCTGGACTCTGGTGTTTTCAGCTGAGTTACCATGGTGGGCTAACAGCTTCTCTTGTTTCAGTACTGCAATACTGATTGCTGATTATATGCCTGTGGTGCAGCAGTCTATTACACTTGCTTCCAGAATTACTGTAAGAGTTTTCTATTTTGTCTTCTTTTACTTACATTTCCATAGTTTGGAGATTGATACATTCTATGCCATACCAGGACACTGAATAAATACTCAGTGAGGTTTCCTGGGATTCTTTACATTTCTCTTCCTTTTTAAAAATTTTGGTGGCAGATATTTCACAGAATAGTTTCCAGTATGCATACCACATCCCAGCAGTCATGTTTTCTCCCTTGCATACTTGCTGTGTTCATTCTTTACTATTTTTTATGTCCACTAGTAATAATCTTACATACATATATTTTTGTATGTTAACATATAGAATCCTTTTTATTTGAAAGTCCCCAGTGATACTCAGTCAGCATCCCCAGTGTTCTGCCTGGCATTGGATGGGTAACCTTGAGATGGTGGTCGTTGACTCCTTGGTAATTTCACACGTGTGCTGAACTTCACCTTTCTAAAGCCTGTCTCTGTATTTGGCGCCCAGCCAGCCTCAGGATGCCTTCCACCCATTGTCTTGTGTGAGTCAGGCTGCAAAATGAAACATCCCATCAATTCTGCTAAGATTCACTTTCCAGCCTTTGGGACTTGCTGATAATAGTAGGATAGAATAGAGGCTTAATTTGCTACCAGTTTGGATTTGGGTTGTGTAATTGTTTTTTCCTAGTGATCTTTTTTTTTTTTTGGTGGATTTTTACCTTACAGCAAGCACAATATCTGTTTCTGCGGGGTAGTAAAAAGAGAACAAAGAACAAGAGGGGAAAAAAAAAAAAGAAGGAAATGGCATCTGGCACTTGAGGGAGGGGAGGAAGAATAAGGAGGAAAATTATTTGTTTGGAAATTCAAAGGGGGAGCATGGCCACAGTTGGGTTATGAATAAATCTTTATATTCAGTATACATTAGCAATCAGTTGACCTTTCACAGAATTTGCAGCACTGTAATCACTGCTCCTTCCTGTTCAGTACCCTGCACTTCTCGTGAATGTGTCCATCCTTTCCCCTCATCTTGTATTACCCTACAAGATTAGATGCCATATGCTGATTTTATAGGGAAAGCCCTGTCCCCCTTAAACCTCTGGCAGATGACCAAAATCAGTTCTTTTGACGTGTGTCAGAAAATTGGATAACCCAGATTTTTAGGTATTTATCTGCAACAATCTTCCTGTATTGAGAACAAACTTGGAATTGTAATTGGCATCATGGAATATATTTAAGCCTTTGTAATATGCAGGCTACAGAGGTTAAAAGGCACTTTTGCCTAGTGAGTGTTGCCTCTAAGTGAGGATACTGACGCAGTAGCTATCAAAATTGGAGAAATGTGTGCATGTGCCCAGAAAGATCAATGACTATCGGAGGTTCACAGGCACCAAATGGCTGGTGCTGGATTCCGAAGGAGCGCCGGCTGTCTCGGCTGTAGGATGAGCGGGTTGGAGGGGAGGCGTGCTGGGGACAGCCTAGATAACAATAGAAATGCGCTGAAGGGAAGAACGGTGTCTGGAAGGAATCAAGGCACTGAGGAGCAAAAATGAAGTAAAAGTGGCTGGTACAAAGCAGAGAAAGGGAGGAGGGCTATTGCTAAATTTTGTTAGTCATTTCATTCATGTGATCTTATTTGAATGGTCTGTTGTATGAAACAAAAGAGCAGGAGAGTGATTAACCTGTCCAAATGGGAAGTCCGTTAGGCTGTTTTTCACTGGGGTTTAATTTTGCTGGATAATTTTCAGCCAGTGCTCATTTAAGTGTTCACTGAAGAGGTGTCTGTTCAGAAGCACTTGTAAATTAACCAACGAACCATGTGCTTGCCAGGAACAGCAAATCGTGGCGTGCAGCATACCTTTGTGGAAGAAGGGAAGCCGAGATTTGTGTTTCTTTCTTCCTCCTACAAAGACTCATTGCCATCTGCAGACTGCAGTGTGCGGCAGCGCCGGTTGTAACCCAGCTGCGTGTGTAACTGGAAGCTCAGCACAGTTTGTAAAACCGGCCCATTTCAAGGAGGGAGCGGTCGTCCTTAGGCTGGTACCTGTCTTGATTTTAAAGCCTGGGTGGAGTGTTTAGTTAGGGACTGCAGTCTCTGATTCTGCAGTCCTGTGTGCTTTAATTGGGAGGGAAGGGAGTCCTGATGTAAAAAAAAAACAAAAAACAAAAAACCAACCAAAAAACAACCAATTGATGGACTATAGTACCTTTAAAATGTTTCCTCTAAGTGCATGTATGCACGTGGACTCATGCAGTTGAATACATATGCAGAATATATTGCACAACAGTGAACTTTGTTGCTGAGGCCAACATAAGTGGCTGAAGTTTCTATAAAAGGCAATAACTTTCTTGTGTCTTACTCTTGTATTCATTACATTCTTAATTGATTTTGAGTCCTTCGGATGACTGAGAAGTAGGGTCTTTAATACTGTTGGGAAAACCTTATTATGAAGGTTGTATTGTTACAATTCCACTTTAAAAGGTGGTAAATGTCACCATGGCCTTCGGATTGATATGAATTTAATATTAGAAATCACTTTAATGGCTGTATTGCAGAACTCTTATTCAGCAAATGCTTTAACTTAGAGTGGCACTTCACAGTTGAAAAGCACTAGTTCTGACAACCTTAATTTGCTAGAAAAAATGTAGTCTCTTTATGGAGTTCAGTGGCAGAAAAATAAACAATAGCCATAATTTAACCCAGGAAAAACTGCCATACAACACAACTGCTTTTTCAGCTAAACAGACAGAATAATGATTGCTTGGGTGTGATGCCTTTATATATTTTCTCAAATCTTAAGACTTGCACATGCACAATTCAACAGCGTGGTCAAAACGAACACAGTGGTGACTCCGTACCCAAATGTCTGTCACCTTTTATGTCCAAGTATTGTCTGGATGCAGCTGCTTTTTTATAGATTGCAGCTGAAGATCTAAACTTTAAATAAACAGAGAACAGCAGCATATCCAGGCATCATTTACCAGGATAAACGTGACCATTTCAGGTTTTTTGGTGGGTTTTATTTGGTTGGTTTTTGTTGTGGGTTGTGTTTGTGGGTTTTTTTAATACTTGTAGTTTCAGTCTTCTCAGAGAGTAATTTTTGACTAAGTGGCTGGTGATGGTTCTGTAAAAACTGAAAAAAGCAGTGCCTTAACTTCTCCAAGCGTGTGTCATTAATTTTGTTTCCATTGAATTAAAGTGCCTCCTGTAGCTTCTTTGGTGTTTTTTTTTTTTTTTCCAGTGTCATTATGTTAAACTGCAGATACAGAATATTGGAAAGGGGGGGGGGTAGGGAGGCCAAGGTAGGTTAAACATAGGAATAGTTGCATATTTGTCTGAGACTTCAAAAATGTATTTTCTATGAAGTCTTTCTTTAGTTTGCGCTGATTTAAAGCATGTACTCATGTGAGTATATTTGAGAGCATTTATGTAAGTAGTTTCACTGAAGCGATTCCCTCCAGGGAGTCTAGTGACAGTGAAAACCTTGGCATTGGACTTTTAAGGGAGAGCCTGATAACAGGCAGTGAGAAAGCTGCACAGAAACTCTTCTATTGGGAGAAGCTGTAGGGCCAGGACAAGCTGATACGGGTCACGTTCAGGACCGTGGAGTTAATCTTTGGTTCACAAGAAAACAAAGTGTTTTCCTAGTCGTGTGGTTTGGAAGCTGACCTTGAGTGACAAGTAACGTCCGTGATAATTGGACGCGTGGTTCAGTTGTTTCTAAACCTCAGCTGGTACATAACACTTTTTCAGAGAAGTTTTCTATTTTGTGTCTTCTCTGAAGCTCTGAACAACTTCCTAAAAAAGCCAGATGTCCGTGAACAGTGCAGAAACTTGACCCTACCTGGCACTGTGCATGCAAACTCTTGGCAACTTATCAGTAAACATTCCAGGGCAAAGTTCTGCTCGTTTTGTTGGCAGTATGATAGGGGAGGAAAAATGAGCCACTAAAAGGAAAAACTGCCCTTGATTTAAAAAAAAATGAAATTATATTTAAAATATATATTTTAAAAACCTCACCTTTGTTATAACCCAATACAGTGCAACAAGGTAGTTGCATTTTGGGGAACTGGAGTCTCATACTAGGTCTTGGGTGCTGGGTTTTGGGGGGGAAAAGGGTTTTTGCTTCCTCCTTTTTAGCAGAATGAACCTGGCTGATCCCTCAAGTGCAACTGTGTTAATTAGATACAATCTCAAAATATTTTGAGCTCTGTAGCCAAGAAGGATCATCTGTGGTTCAAAATGCAGGACTGAGAATAAGGGAATGTGGCTTTGAAATAATTAAAAAATATATGTTAGACTGTCTGGTCTCAAGCCTCATGTGCCTCCATTTTTCTGTTTGGTGTTTTTGTTTTTTGTTTTAATGGATGCATTTACTTTAATATGGATGTTTTCAAATATAGCTCTGACAACTTGGTATCTAAACAGTCTTCCTAATTGCTATAGTTATAGGCTTAAAATATATCTAAATTTATTGGTGTTGCAGTTTGTGTTGAATGTGGAAAATGAGTGAACATCTGCAGTTTGTTGGGGAGAGGGAACACAGAAATTTCTGAGTTCCAGCTACAAGAGTGCAAACTAGAAGAGAAACATTTCAGCTGTGACAGCATACCTGTTAGCAAAAAGTCACCTCGTAAAATACGCTGCAAAGCTGAAGGGAGATCGTGGCTGAACGTCTTATAAGAGCAGCGAGCCTTCTGTTTCTTTGCTATTTTAAAAATAAATGCAGTTGAATATAATGACATTCATTAGACGAGGCCTGATTTTAATGTAATAATAAAATTACCTGTTTTGTAAAATTATTTTGGATGAAGTTTTCTTATGTATTATAGTTGTCTATAGTTTTTATTCCTGAACTTTTAATTTTAAAAATATATGTTAATCTGTCTTTTGGAAATACTGACCTGAAATTACTTTTTTTTAAAATTTTTTTCTTTTTTCCTAATAGTACTTTTCTATATCTGAAATTCCTGGTAGTGTGGGCCCTAGTACTGTTGGCAGATTTTGTCCTCGAGTTCAGATTTGAGTATCTGTGGCCATTCTGGCTCTTCATCAGGAGTGTTTACGATTCCTTCAGATACCAGGGTTTGGTAAGTATAACACAACATTACTGTCCCTTTGTAAGAAAATCCTGCAAAGTTTCAGGGCATGTTCCATGTTACACAATTAACTTAATGGCGTTGATGATCATTTTCACAAGAGGAGGAATTTTCGAGTGACTAGGTGACGTGGACTCAACTCTCTTTTTCTCTGGCCTATTTTATCTGTGGCAAGTGGAAGCGAAATACATAGCTATCAAATTTTCACCATGGGAAAATATTGTTTGAATTCCTGAGATTAGCAAATTGGTTTAGATCCCTATTTTTTTTTAGGGTCTTATTTAAAAATAAAATGACAGCCCTTGCCTGTTTACATATTTACTGCCCTCTGAAAGAGTGAATGACGCTGCTGCTTGGTCATGATCTGTTTTCCAGAAGAACAATCTAGTAATGATAATACTACATCAACAACGTAAATGCAAGTATTCAAACAAAATAATAAGAAATAAATATAGCTGTTTGGAAGCTTGTTGGAAGAGTGCATGGGCACAAACTCTCAAGTTGTGCCTGTTCTCTCTTTAATTGTCTACGTTTCTACTTTCATTGGCTAGACTGCTCCATTTCTTTGCCCTGATTATGAACAACACTAGTGTTTCCATGTTGAAATCATTGTGGTGTCACTATGAATAAGTTGGTAATATTTGCTGCAATAAACCAAAACGCTCTTCTTTCTCCCCACCCCTCCTTTCTTTTAGGCCTTTTCAGTATTTTTTGTTTGTGTAGCATTCACATCAAATATAATATGTCTGCTCTTCATACCAATACAATGGCTGTTTTTTGCTGCCAGCACGTATGTTTGGGTACAGTATGTCTGGCACACAGGTAGGTCACTGTTTCTTATTTACAACTTACTGATTTCAGCTTTTAGTAGCATGCAGAAACCCTCTTCTATTTGTTACATTTGTTTTAATGCACTTTTGTTATATGTTCTTTTGCTTTCGTTAGTGTGCTGATTTGCACTTGCACACGTGTCTGGGTGCATCTTGTAGTGATCATTAAAGCTCGATCAATGGAACTGAAAGTGTGAAAACAGGAATTCCAGAGCAGTAAAAAAAAAAAAGATTATTTTCTTGACTTCGAAACACTTCTGCTGCAATTCAGCAAATAACAGAGTCCATACGAAGTTTGTGGAAGTGTTACGTTCCTCCTCCTACTCAATCAGTGTGCTGTTAATTTTGGGTGTTATCGTAGTTTAAATTCCTATTAGTCAAATCTTTGTGTCAACTGGGTTCAGTTTCTGAGCAAAAAAAGGCTGATAGTACCAGTTGGCTGCCCCAGCAATTTGACACATGTATGGAAAAGTCTTGTCCCTGCTTCCACCCCCCTTTTTTTTTTTTTTTTTTTTTACCCTTAGTTGTTTGGGGTTGTTTTAATAAATTCTTGGGTAATGGGACAGCAGTTGGATTGAGGGGAGGTGGTTTAGTTTGCACAAACACTAATAGTTGATGTGGGTTATGTATATGTCTTTCCCTCAATCAGAAAATTTTAGGAATAAAACTTGAGGGTTTTTTTAGAGGTAAGTTTTCCCTACCCAAGTCCTTGGGTTTTGGGGCTTTTGTAATATTTCATGTTAGACTTGCCATCAGATCACAGGAATTTCCAGGATAGCATGGATCATTTCTCAGCTTACTGGTGGAAGCAGTCATCTTTCTGACAAGTTAGTCATTTGTAATAATGACAATGTGGGAGCTAATGGAAGATACTGTGAACCAGTTGCTGCCCAATTTAAAATACGTAAAAATTCTGGAGTTATTTTTAAGATTGTATTAAGATGTTAAAGTGTTATCTGAAGTTGTTCTCAGGGTGGATGTTTAGAAACCCTAAAGGACAAAACCTGATGGGCCAATTTTAACTGAGCCTGTTTAATATTTTAATTCACTGCAGCCTTAGGGAGACTTGTTTTTAAATGCTCATCTAAGTTAATGGGAACTTGCTCTTTGTATTTTTTAGGAAGTTACGATCTTTTTGGGTGCAGTGTCTACCTAGCTGAAATGTTCAGTCCCTTTAGGCTGACAGTTTCTGCTATAGGTTTCTCATTTACGCAGAGTGCAGCTATTCAAGAGAGACCGAAGCAGAGACCACAGTAAATAACGTCAGGGCCTCAGAGTAATGCTCTCTTTAGTTTCAAATTTGAGATCGGTTTCCAAACCAGCACACAATATGTTGCTGTAAGTAGGTAATCAAGAACTTTGTTTATTTTTATGAAGCTTGTGGAATGTAACTGGAATTGATTTGTGGAAATTCACAGTGGCTATATTGCAAGCAACAGTGGCATTTTCCATTGGCCAAGAGGTTTAAGACCTTAGTTTTGCTTGGCTTCTATTTTACATTCTCACCAGCAGTGCTGGAGAAAGAAATCAATACGGCATCCTAAATGTTCCTCTGATGTAGAGTTGTGAGTTGCAGACTGTTGTCTGCATTACTGTATATGGAGTAACCAGTGCTGTGCTTACTCACTCCTGTTTTCTCAGCAGATTTGCTCACTGCTGCTGCTACCAAGATATACCTAACTTGGAGTGAAAAAGTAGTCCAAGCTTACCACTTCTGACTCAAAGATCATAAGCTGTAACATTACCTCATCTTCTGCAGTTTCTTCCATTTGTGTTCCTTCTCTGTATAGGGTTTTGTGCCAAGCTATTTCATTAGCTGCGCATCTGTTATTTTTCACTGATGCCTTATAAAAGTAATAAAGCACGATAAGAACACAAAAGTTACAATTGGTTTAAAATAAAGACATCCTAGATACTTTAATCTGAAAAAACCCTCTTACAATTTCCTGTATGTCTGAAAATTTCCCTTGACTTTTTGAATGTTTTAAAAATAAAATATTTGCTGCTTGTAATATATTACTAAGGTGTTTCTTCTTCTCTTAATAGAGAGGGGTGTGTGCTTACCGACAGTATCACTGTGGATACTCTTTGTTTATATTGAAGCAGCCATTAGATTTAAAGATTTAAAAAACTTCCATGTAGACCTTTGTCGTCCATTTGCAGCACACTGGTAAGTGTTTTATTCTCCTTTTCTTATTAACCTTTGTTTCACCAGGGAAATTAATGTTCAGGGCTTCTTATTTTGGTTCAGGGTTTGTCTGTTCAGTTCTCCCCTTGCACATCTGTCATTAAATATTCCAGGAGAAATGTATGCTAAGTGTTAACCAGGTGCAACCTTTCTGAAGACACAGTGCTTGTGAGCTGCAGGGAATTTGTAGCATGGCTATTCCTAGCATTCTTGAAAGTTCTTGTTTGCAAATATTGTATTTACGTAGTGAATAGACAGTGAAACTGGTTTTTAGCTCCTTTTACCAATAACTTACGTATCCAGTTATGAAAATTTTCTTCTTTTTCTGTATAAAGTGCTCCTCTTTTTCCCCTCCAACAAGAAGGGTTCTCGTGAGCGTCTGATTTCATAGATCAGCAGAGGAAGGGAATAAGCCTCAGGTTGAAAATCATGACAGAACATAAAACCCAAACACTTACTACACCACTTCATTGGAAGTGATAAGAGTGACTTCAGGCAAAAGCCTTAACTTCAGAGTATCCGTATCTGGAAGAAATGTGCTTTTATTCTGCAAGTTTTTGGTGTGGCATGCATTGATTGGGCTGCATTTAAAATATGTCCTGTTTTTCCTGGAGTCATTTGGTCCAGTTCCCTGTGATACAGTCTCCAATAAATTAGACATCTGTCATTTTAATTTATATTGTCTACATTGTGCAATAAATCCCTTAAACACTAATTAAATTCTATAATAGGTTCCAAAAGCACTTTAGGAGCTGTGAAGAAAGGTCTTTCTGCTGCTGAATTGGATGCAAACATTTTGGCTTGTCATCAGAGTTTTAGAACTGTAGCTACAGCTGGCTTTACACAGCGTTACAAAAGAAGCATTGGCAGAGATAATGTCAGATGCATATGCAAATGATTCTTGCATTCTGGCAGCTGACTTAGAAATGCAATTTTCACAGTGCTATTACTGAGCAAAGAATGGGCAGATTTTAATGGTTAATAGTCATCTACATCTTGGTTTTCCCCTGATCGAGGATACCTTCAGTGTTAAAAATGCAACTTCACTGCGCTTTGTTAAAGTACTTGTCAAAGATACATATATTTTTATACAGAGACGTTTGCTGATTGATCGAGTATCCTTGTTAACAAATACACTAGCATGATTTGTTAGCATTCTATTTCGGTGCAGTTGTCACAAGCTAATAAGAACACAAGCTAATAATTCTGCGTGATGAAACTGATACGCAAAAAAAAATAATTCTGAAGTTGTGTTACGCTTCTGTCACCCCCGTCAACAAATGGAACTGCGGAGTCTGGCTGGAAGTGAAATTCTTCATGTCTTATCTGTCAGTAAGATAAGTGGAAGAACTAAGTTTAGGGATCAGATATTTTTTGCTTACAGCTTCACGGTCAGCCTCCTAAACAAGGATTTCCAAGGGCAGTTTGTTGCCCACAAGAGATGTCTCAGTTGTGGCCATCCTCAGCAGAGGCAGGTGGTTACTGAGGCTTCACCTCCAGGGTCACTTGGAGCTGTACCAGGGTGGGGGATGGCACTTGGGCCCAAAGCTCTGTGTTCCAGCAGCTTCTCCAGCTCTTGTGTTCTCCAGGTCTTCTCCAGCCTGTGCTGCAGTGAGGAGGTATCACAGGGCCGGTGGCAGTGGCGGCATTTTGGAGAACTATTGTTTTGTCTCAGCTTTAAAGAGTAGTGGAAAAGGGATCTGCTCTTAGTTTCTGAGTGCAAAAACGATGAGGCTAAGGATCAGTTTCTGCTTTCACTGTTCTGGATGAATGTTTGTTAACACATCTCCCAGATTAATGTCTTTACGTATTACATGGCCCTGTAGGAACAAAACCTGGGAACTTCTGCTGTATTTGGCTCTTATCTCCTTAAAAGATGCATAATTCCTAGTCTGGTGCTTGTCTAAAAGCTGTCTTTGCTATGCATAGTGTAATTGCATTGTCGTAATCCTTTAATCTATGCTAGTGTTAATTGCTGTCTGTAATGAACTGTAATTTTGTCTTGATAAAGAGGTGCCTGTGTTTTTGAACTGTAGCTTTATTGTAGTGCAGCAAAAAAAAATTTATATATAATTTTCTATGAAAAGTTGTAATCCAGATGTATTCACAGCTATGTAATTTATTACAAGTTATTAATTTGCTATTATGGCTACATTTTGAATAATAACATTGCTTTTTTTCTTAGTATTGGCTACCCTGTTGTGACTTTGGGCTTTGGCTTTAAAAGTTACGTCAGCTACAAAATGCGTTTAAGAAAACAAAAAGAAGTACAGAAAGAGAATGAGTTCTACATGCAGCTTCTCCAGCAAGCTCTTCCCCCAGAACAGCAGATGCTACAAAGGCAAGAGAGGGAGGCAGAGGAAGGCAAGTTATACTTATTACTATATGTGTTTGCTGTTTAAAAAAGAAAAAGCCTGCTGAGGAAGAGCTGCTTCAGTTCATGTTGTTTTGATGAAAGTACAGTGAACTTAGAAACAGAGGACCCAGAAATAAAATTATTTTGGCAGTGGTTAATATGACAGTAGAAATGAATTATGTCCTCTCTGTTTAGTTCTTTATTAGCAACTGCATCAATCTAGTCAGTCAGTGTTCTGTGAAGCACTAGTATTTATTATTAAATCCCTTGGTTACTGTTTCCTGCCTGTAATGAGAAAAAAAGTCTTAAAATATCACATGGCTTCTGATTTTCTTTTCTAGATAGGCTCTAATAATGATTGTTTTCTGCAGAAATGATTGATGTGTAGTTAATGATTTTTTCTTTGTATGTCACAGTATTGATTGATTTAATGAACTAAGTATTTTTTTATTTTGGTATTGCAGCAGCCAAAGGATTATCTGATATGGATTCCTCAATACTTTTGCAGCACAATGGAGGCATTCCAGCCAATAAAAAATTATCTACAACGTTGCCAGAGCTAGAATATAGAGAAAAAGGGAAAGAAAAGGACAAGGATGCTAAGAAACACAACCTTGGAATAAATAACAATATTTTGCAACCTGTAGACTCTAAAATACAAGAAATTGAATATATGGAAAACCATATCAATAGTAAAAGATTAAATAATGATCTTGTAGGAAGTACAGAAAACCTCTTAAAAGAGGACTCATGCACTGCCTCGTCCAAAAATTACAAAAATGTCAGCGGAGTTGTGAACTCCTCACCTCGCAGTCACAGTGCAACTAATGGGAGCATCCCTTCCTCATCTACTAAAAATGAGAAAAAACAGAAATGTGCTAGCAAGAGCCCAAGCACACATAAGGACTTAATGGAAAACTGTATTCCTAATAACCAGCTGAGCAAACCAGATGCACTGGTAAGGTAAGTTTGATCTGAGCATTGTGTAACAGCCTGGCTTATCCTTCTTTTGTTCCAGTACATCAGATCTTTTTTCTTTTTCTCAGGAAAATGTAATTTATGATTACATAAAGAAGACCTAATTGTCTGGTAATAGGATAAGGTAACTAGGAACTGGGTCTTCTGGGTTCTGTTCCTGATTTTTGCCTCTGGTTTGCTATGCAGCCTGCAGCAAATTGCTTCCTTTCTACCTCAGTATATGATAGTCACCTACCTCACAGGGGTGTTGTGAGGCATAATAAATAGCTTCGACAATCATTTGATGGAAGGCATGAGAGAAATGTGGAGAATCACTATTACAGAGCTCAGTGGGTGTGTTCTGGACAAATCTTCCATGGGGTGACTTTTACATCTCTGGGGAATTCAGTGGGATTTTGTAGTGCCTGAACAGGTGTTTTGTCTTGTTTTTTTTGTTCTATGGGGGGGTTTTGTTGTGGTTTTTTTTTCCCTTGAAATATTTGGCTTTTGTTTTGATCTTCAACTCCCAAGTATAGGTGCAAAGTATCAGCTACTGTGTAACTCCTTGAAGTGATAAGTTTAGATTCTTGCTTGCACACCTGTTGCCTTATTGGTTTAAGTACAGGTCACAGGGTTTTAATTCAGCTATCTTGTAAACTATAAAGATTGAAGAGGTCACATCTTTACATATCCTTACCTGAAGTTTAAAGAAAGATGTATTTATGAAATGCAGCTAAGTACTTACAGCATAAAGTCATGAGACATACGGTGTTGTATGCTACCAGAACAAGTACTTCGAAGTTGTATGTAACTGTTAGGAATGGGGATAGAGATACACCTAGAACAAAACTCTTGCACAATTATGCACTTTCATACCATTCCTGACCTATGTGTCTCTTTTTTTTCCTTTTCTCATGTGCTGAACACTCTTTGGCCAACAAATCCTTGTTGGCCAACTTAATTGCAGATTCGCTTTCCCTGCAGGTACCTTTTGTTAATTGGACTTTTGTCTCTGGTCTGTGAGGATTTGTGCTATGTGACTACTATTACTTCAATGGAAATAATATTTTCTCCTCTAATCACTCTTCCAATTAAATATCCAAACTAATTGATACCTAATGTCTGTAGAGGACCTGTGTGAAGCAAATAAGAAACCAGCTAATCTATCTAATCTGTGAATCGAATTCAGCCAAGATGAACGGGGTGCAGATGGCTCCGTCTTCAGCAAAGCTGCATCTAAATAAACATGTACAGGACCTGCTGGTTTTGTACGTTGCCAGTTTCAGATGGGCATCTCTACACTCTTTATATGGCTTATTTGCTCACTGAAGACAAGAACAAGTCAGCTCAGCTTTGCTGCAGTTCAGAATATTCATAAGTCTTGAGAAAAGTGCTTTATAGAATGACCTGCCAGGCTAAGAATTTTGTCCCATGTAGCTGTGACAAGGAATGAGTTTTAAACCTTGTATGTTTTAAGTTTTAAATTACACATTGAAATTTTTATGGGCTTGTGTGTGTGTGTGCAGTGACCAGGTGGTCATTGTAATTGTTCAGTGTGGGCTTTCTAATGCAGAAGTGAGCATACAATAACCTAGACTGGGCCCTTAGAGAATTCTGGCTCCTCTAACTCACTGGGTAGGGACGGCGCACACGATTAGTGTACTCTGAAAGTGCCTTTGTGCAACGTAGCCTTCCTCTGCCCTGAATGTGAATTAAGCTCCTTCAGTCTCTTGTTTGTCGAGTGTTTCTGTGCGATGTGTGGGTGTGATGTGGCTGTTGTGCTTCGTGTAGCTGCTTATTGTACACTGATTTCCCCATGCAGGCGAGCCAGGAGCACTTAAAACACCAACGTCCTGTGTGTTGTTGCTCAGTTTCTTACGAATGTCGATGACTGAAATCATTCATGAAATCTTGTTTCTATTAAGGTTGAGTATGTAACTCCTACACCAATGGAAGCATAAACTTACCTCACAAATTGGTTGGGATAGAATGCACTTAAATTTAAAAATCCATGTTTATTTTTTTTAACTTGTCAGTTATCCTCTCCCTGGAGTGTAAGGCATTTGTTCATCATCTTTTCCACTTCCAGCAGTATTACTCATTCCTGTTCGTAAACTTTTAGTCTACATCAATGCTGTACCCTGAAAAGGGCTGTGTAAAGTCCTGCATTTGTGTCTGACTTCCAGATCAGAACTGCTAGGCTTCCAAATAAAGATGCTTTTTATAACTTCTTGTCCAGCAGACTCGCAGCAGGATGTCAGAACCAAGCTGCTTTCCTTTTGTGTTCACAAATTATTTCCTTGAGCTGACTAACCAGCATTAAATGTAAAGTATGCCTTATGACTGCTAGGGACTCAGGATTAACAGGGGTTATCCAAGACAGGGAAGATTGGGGTTTTCTGAGAACAAAAGTCTTGCATGCTTGTTAACTTTTTGTCTTAAATACTTGGTGTGACATCTGAAAGGGTACTCTTAATCAATTTAAGTTTCTATTTTACATATAAAACGTTGCTCTTATTTGAAACAGTAAGTTTTTGTTCTGTCTGGTAACTAGTTAGTGCATGTGTGTTTGGTTTTCTGGAGAGGAAGGTACCGATCCCCATCTCTAGGTTATGTTATTGTCATCCTGAGAGCTAGAGCAGAGGGCTTCAGGAAGCTCCATCCCTGCTGATCAGCCCTGAAAGTAATCTCTTACGTTTTTTTTGTTCCTGTAGTTGAAATGAATTTACAGACTCATGAAATGGTTTGGGTTGGGAGGGACCTTAAAGCCCCTCTAGTCCCAACCCCCCTGTCCCGGGCAGGGACACCTCCCACTAGCCCAGGTTGCCCAAAGCCCCCTCCAACCTGGCCTTGAACCCTTCCAGGGAGGGGGCAGCCACAGCGTCTCCGGGCAGCCTGTGCCAGGGCCTCACCACCCCACAGGGAAGAATTTCTTCCTTTATCTAATCTAAATCTCCCCTCTTTCAGTATAAACCCATTAACTCCCACCCTACCCCTACACCCCCTGATCCAGAGTCCCTCCTCCCTTTCCCGCAGCCCCTTTCAGCCCTGGGAGGCCCCTCTAAGGTCTCCCCTGAGCTTCTCTTCTCCAGCTGAACCCCCCAACTCTCAGCCTGTCCTCACAGGGTGGTGCTCCAGCCCTGGGACCATCATCTGAGTATCTACTGATGGATACTGAAATCTGCTGTTTGTTTGTCAGGCACTTCATAATTGAATCTCTGATCTGAGCTGCTCATTTCCCAACACCATGGTAATTGGGGCAGTGGAGGGGGAGGTACATTTGTTATCTGATGGAGGGATAAATGTGGTATCCCTTTACACTTAATATTGTTTGTCAGTAGGTACAGAGCAAGTTAACTTCTTGTAACTGTTTCACTGTCGCTTCTGAGGTGCAGGAGGTTTTGTTCATGTTTTAGGGGCTTGATGTATGGAAAAAGTCCAAGCTGTAATTGCTGCAGATTGATTTTTTTTTTTTTTTTTTTTTTTGGTGCTTCTGCCAACAGATTGGGCTTGAACAGAAGAAAGGAAAAAAAAAAAAAAGTGTCTCTTAAAAAAGAATTGAGTGCCTTCTGGCTCTCTTAAAACTTTAATTTTTATATAAATTGTGTTTAATTTGTGTGCAGTTGCCATGTGATTATGGAATTGCATTGACTGAGTAAACGAAGGCACGAGAGTATATTATTCACCAGTTACTGATACTTAGGAGGAGTAAGCTGAATTGAGTTGTCTTTAAGTTGATCCATCAATCTTCCCTGAAGCGTTTGGAAAAATACTGAATCTTGGAGGTGATCACTGATTAATTCTCTTCGTCAGTGAGATCAGAAATGATATGTGATAGTGTTGAGAAAAGAAAATGGGTAAATCTGCATTTATAGTAATGACAAACCGAAAGAAATTGGCCTTGGATGTATAAACAGCACCATGTAATAATCTGCAACTATAAACCCTCATTTTAAAAATAGTTGTGTGTCAAAATGACTTGTAGTTTGTGCAGCAATAGAGAAAAGTATCTTCTAGAAGTCAGGTTTTCTTCACCCGCCCTTTGTAAATAACTTTTCCAATAAGCCTGGAAATAAGAGACTTAAGCAGAAAATGAAATGGTAGAAAGAATAATAATAAAAAAAAGGAAGAAAGAAAAAAAAAAAAGCAGTCTTATTGGGTCATTTATCATTGTAACAGTAGTGCAGACTATTACGGAGGGGAGGAGGGAAGACTCCACACGCTAGTCTGTGCTTGTAGCAGTGAAGCTTTATGACATTGTATTGGTTTACCTTGATGATGCGCTTTCATTTTAGAAAGGGGGCAACAGAAAGGGTGTTTTTAATCTCCTTGTATTTCTCTGAAAATGATGGATGACCTCTCTGTCTATATACGGAGAAGGACTTTGACTTACTGTTCCACAGGAGGAAATTTTTAGGCTGAAAATGTTTGACTGGACTTCATAAGATGGATAAGAACATGGTTACACACCAGAGAATGCAAGGAGTACATGTGGTTTTGAGGGGAAATGAACTTCATGTGGTTGTTTTGTGGTTTTGGGTTTTTGTTTGGTGGGTTGTTGGTTTTGTTTTTTTTTTTTTTAAATTAAATTGTATCTCTAGCTAATTACAGCAGGTCTGGGAGAGAAACCATAAACCATATAGGAAACATTTGGTCCCTGCATTATGATGGATTATTATCTTCCTAACTCATTTTAGATAGTAAGGAGCATTTATTTGCTCTATAAATTGCAGAAAACATCTGCTCTCCTATTTAAAGCTATAGCAAAAAATATGGCATAATGAAAAGGAATAATTAAAATTGGTAAAAATTTACTTTAAAACTTATTTCTAAACAAGCCCATCGACAGATAAATTTCTAATGGTTTTGTCTGCCATTGACTTGGAAGAGATTAGTTTTGTCAGTATTAATTCTCTTCTGCCCCTTTGGGATTGCACTACAGTAGTTGATCACTTGCTGTATGGAGATTGATCATGTTTTACATATGTTATTCTGTCTTTTGACTGTTTAAGGTCATCTGTACTGATAGAAGTGATTGTTTCAGAACAGAACAGAGCTTTTAACTGTATGGTGGTCTGAAAAAATCAGATGTGTAGAAGCGCTCTAATCAAAGGATTCCAGTAAGTCGAACTGGTGAAGTTGCCGCTCTCTTACTCCTGAGCTTACTGTGAGCTCATTTGTAGTGGCTAGTAAATCAAGGAGTCTTTGTGTTTGAATGAACACACAAGGTGTATAATTCCCACTCTACACCTGCTAGTTTTTAAGAAAAAGAAACTCCTCTCTGCCGCATTCAGTGAAGAAAGAGTTGCAGGCAAGCAGCACCAGCTGCTCATAGGCTGTAATATTCTGTTGGTGTGTGGTCTGCCTGCACGTGGTTTAGTGGTGTGGCCCACTGGTTTTTCATAAACAACAGAAGCACCCAGAGTTTGATCAGTTCTTGTTGAGTTTAGTCCTGTCTCCTTTGGGATTTACAGTGAAAGTTGTAATGAAGGGCAGGTCAGTCTCATTTTCCCATAAAAGTTACCCCGAGTCCCTTGTGATCCTTCAGACTCAAAGGATGAATATTTAACACTTGGAGCATGCTTGAAAAGCTAAGGTAGAAAGGACATCCACGAGGCTTTGGCTCTGTGTTGAGGCAGGATTTGAACGATGTATCGTGTGTGTACAACCCTTCCTGATCCCGATTCTCACAAATTTAATGTAGACAGGTCTGGCTGGACATTCACCTAACGCTGAGTAAAAAAGGAAGGCTGTGGCTTGCGACCTCTCGTAATTCCTCCTGGTTTGGGAAGTAGACATCCTTTCTGCTCACGTTTGTGTGCGTTCTACTGATCACACAGGTTTCGTCTTTCTTTACAGCACAGTCTGGACCAGCCCCATGAGCACTGCAAGTACAGAGTCCATACTGAAACCGGCAGGAATGCCATGAACCAGATGGCTTAAGAAATTTGAACTAATGTCAGTGCTCTGTTGCCAAAAATACAAATTCAGCTTGTCCTGTGCCAGCACCTCTGATTTATTTGAGCTTTACCTGATCAGTGCTTCTTTTCCTGGAATACTAAATACCCAAAATAAATCCTGGTATATCTTATTTGAGCAAGTTTGACATAGTGTTAGTTATAAGGAAGAGGCTATTAACAGCTGTCTTATTTTCATGGTTATCACTTTATTGTAGACATGTATGTGGAAATTATTTATAGATACTTGTCGATGTAAAGTGCGTGTGGTTTATGTGCATTCCTTTACATTGTCCTACCCACCATTTTTTCACTTATTTATGAAAACCTGTATTAAAACCAGTCAGCTGTTGGCAAAAAACAGTCTGTTAACGCTTCCTACAGCATCTTACTCTCTTCAGTTAATGTTTGCTCTTTCTAAAACACTTAGTTACTGTTTATCAGAAGATTAAATTGAACTGCTAGATCATTGCCCAGCGACTGTCCAGCTCTATCACTTCACATACTGAACACGGTGAAAACACACACCTAGTAATGCCTGCTGATGAGTTTTCCATTTTTGGTTTGTGTGCTGTGGTTGAGTGAATATTTGGTTAGGTTTGCAAATTCTTTTCCTCCTACAACAGAGTACAAGGTGTTGAAATGATGCGTAGCCTTCAATATGAAATGTGTATTTGTTTTGTGTTATTACTATTTGCCTATTAAGTTGGTTTTTTCTTTTTAAAGGTACGTTTGACAACAGTTTATACTATATTAAAAGGAATTCTTCTTGCCAGAAGTTCAGGTGTAGCTGGAAAGACAGCTTAGTAGAGCTGTAGAAAGTGGGATCTGAGCATTTAAGTTACATAAGTGTGTTATAGACCATGCTCCTTTATAGGCTGCTTCTTGCTGTTCATTCACCCAGTAGACCTCTTCAGTGCCATTTCAGCCTATTACAGATGTATTTTTATGAATTTCCATAAGTTTGATGAGTCCGCATTTAACCTATTGATTCGTTCACACAGGATGTTCTTATGCCTCATATTGTTACATCTCTCATTAGCATTTTAGGTTGAGATTTTCCTGCGCTGAAGCCCCAAAGAGCTAAGTGTTTTCATTATGAGGACAAAGAGCTCTTGGCGTTCGTCTGCGCTAGCGAATGTCAAGAAGGGCAGCTCATTTGGGCTTTTGTGACTCTTTTTCCCAAGTCTTAATGTTCAACTACCACTAATTCTGTATGGAACTTCAGGAAATAAAAACATCTTTATCTTTTTTTTATGAACATTTAAAAACTTCTAAATCAATAACTGATGGAGCAAATTAGGATTAGGTGTGAATGACTGAGAGGCGTATTAGCTTTAACTATGTAACAGTGCTCAGAAAATGGTTGACTCTTCACCTGTGATGCCTTTTCATTCTAAGACTCAGTAACCTTATTTTGAAAATGTGGGGGAAAAAGTAAGGCTAGCTGGGTGCCTCTCTTTAGAAATGTGTTTTATTTAACCAATTTTGGTTAAAAATATTTTAATTAATAAGCTTGCATGAGTCTTCAAGAACTTTCAAAAGCTACAGTTAAGCATATAGCAGATGGTCTCTGTTCAGGAGCAATTAAAACTAAATTTACTGACTCCTGAACTGTGGATGACTTAACACGTACTCTTTATTCAACATGCGCGTCATGTTCTTCAAAGGGGGGAGAAAAAAAAAGTTTAGGTGAGAATTCAGCAGTATGTTCCATAGCTCAGCTATAACTAACAAATGAAACTCGTAATTTGTTGAGAAAAGTAAAATTTGTTCATATGTGCAACTGTCCTTATTTACAATTTCTGAGACTTACCCGTTTCACTTCTGCTAGAAGGAGAAAAATATAATTCCATAGGATTTGTTTTACAACTCTGCAGCGTGTGGAGGAAAACAAAATTCCTGTGGGAGGTTACGAAGTGTGTGTGTATAGCTATACATACAGGTATATATTTATAGTTATATAAAACATTAATTAGTAAGGATAGACATAATTTCTGAAGGTTGCTTATTTTAAGTATGAAGAGTTTGGGGGGTTGGCAGATGGTACGATGTTTATTCTGCTTATTTTTATATAACGTGCTTGAACCTTTGGATAACTGGGAAATAAAGTTGAAATTGTCTTTTAAAATTGTCTTTCTTAGGTTGGAACAAGATATTAAAAAGTTAAAGGCTGACCTGCAAGCGAGCAGGCAGATCGAGCAGGAGCTACGTAGTCAGATCAGTTCTCTGACTAACACAGAGCGGGGAATTCGATCTGAAATCGGACAGCTCCGGCAAGAAAACGAACTGCTTCAGAACAAGTATGTGCTTCTACACAGCTGTGTACATTAGTTGCTGATGACTGTAGTCTGGTAAAGGGGAAGTGTTACCTTAAGACTACAAAGTTTGAGGCATTTGTAAATCCAACAAGACTCGTTTGGGACCATTGACAGCAAGTTTATTTTTACTAAGTGAAATCGTACGTTAAATCCCATACCTGTTACCTTCCAGATTACACAATGCTGTACAAATGAAACAAAAAGATAAACAAATGATCAGCCAGTTGGAGAAGAAACTAAAGGCAGAGCAGGAGGCACGAGCCTTTGTAGAAAAACAATTAATGGAAGAAAAGAAAAGAAAGAAGTTGGAAGAAGCAACTGCTGCACGTGCTGTCGCATTTGCTGCTGCTACAAGGTACTTCATTCTACCCCAGAAACAAGCTCAGCTCCAGAAAATTACTGAAATGTAGCTGTTGCTACTGAAATGTGTTTAGGGGGGATTTGGGAATGCATTTTTCACTCTTCTGTACGTGAAGGAGTAGTCTTTTTTCTTTTTTTTTTTTTTTACAAAAGAGCTTTATTTGTATAATATAAATACAATTTATTTGTGTTAAGGCAGTGGGAGGACTGGGAGATTTCTTTCTGTGAAGCTGAGTCTCAGTACTCATGTACATCACATTCACAGGGTGTAAAGGGTGAATGTGCTCTAAATTATCTGCTGGACCTTGACTGTACTGACAGAAAGATGTTGTACCCTGCATGGGTCAGTCTGCTTTAAAAAATGGGACATCCCCTTTCATGTGGGGACTGTGAATCGAGGATTCATGCAGTGACGTTGGCTAAAATACTTGCCATGAGATGTCTTGTTCTCACATCTTGGAAGTTTTCTGCTCTAGCCAGTGACTACCAGTGCTCAGCACAGTGGTGGTTCAGTAGTAACATAGGTGTATAGATGGTAAGTTTATCAAGATGAAAGCATGGCACAAGTGTGGATGACTTTAATGTGCAGTGCTCTAAATATCTTTTAAAAAATAATTTCTGCTTTCCTGTTCTTCATATTTTATAAATATTCCAAATTTCTAACACTTGAGACATAACACTGAATAACTTTTTGAAGCTTTTTGCATTGTTACCATAAGGGAAATTCTCTTGCTGAGATCAAAGTTAGGTTCCTTTTTTCATTCTTCAGTATTTATCTCAATTTTCATATTATAAACAATTCAGGAATGATAGCTTCATTCTTTTTTTTATCATCTTCTCTCTTAATGTTTTTTTCTGCAGAGGAGAATGTACTGAAACTTTACGAAATCGTATCCGGGAGCTGGAGACAGAGTGCAAGAAGCTAACAATTGACATAAAGCTGAAAGAAGATCAGATACGAGAACTAGAAATGAAAGTTCAGGTAATGAGAAAGCACCGGAGGCTTAGATCAGCATCACAATGAGTGCTTTCAGCCCTCTGAAATTGGTGGATCTACATAAAAGGCAATCAGCACTGTCAAGAATTATGCTCTTCTGATGTCTGTCTTGCATGTCTTGCATCAGGCTTTGAAAGAGTGTGGGTATGAGAAAGGTTAATAGTCTCAGCTCCACACCATTCAGTTGTTTAAATTATTAGAATTTTCTTCCTGAGCCAATGGTCTGGATAGACTGAGAATATAATCTCCTCAACAACATTGTTTGTCTAATGGGAGGAGGTTGTTGCCAGTATGTATCATAAATTTCACTGCTAGCAAGTAAGATTGCTTACTCCATGAAGTCTTAATCACTGGCCAGACATATTTTTTTTGTGTGTGAAAGTGCTTGAATATGGAAAGTACATTATTAGACTTGTAGCAGACACATTGTCTGGCATGTTAGAGTTTAAGAGCTCAAATGTGTGAGTTGAAGTTGACCTTATTCCTTTAAAATGTCTGTTCCTAAAGACGTACTCGGACTATCAACTGACAATTTGCATGAATATGTATTTTTAATGTCTTGTGGTTTTTTAGACACTCTTCAAAATCCACCTGGTGTTATTGTGAACTTATTTCCAAATAACATGTGCAGCCTTGTTCCTGGGTTTACCAAACCCTTGAAAACAAGTGTGGTTTATTGGTTTATCCATGCGGAATATGAGCATGGCTCTCAAATAACTAAAACCAGCTATAGTCAAGCTTTTACATTTTATCAGCATCTTCAAACTGTTAGAGAAGCTTTTTGGGACAGGTGTTAGTATTTTTGATGTTGTACTATTATTTCTTAATTTTAAAATATAGAACTCTTTTTTTTTGTGTGTATGTGTGTATAGTATTTCTTTTTTTTTTCATAGTCAAAATGTTATTGCATACTTCCCAGCCACAAGGTGCCTGTTTGTGTAGAATACTTGCTCCCTCCTTTTTTTTTTTTTTTTCTAAATTTCTAGGTTTGCAGCACAGTTAGGTTCAGTGTGGGAAGTATTGTGAGATAAAGAAATCCCTCTCATCAGCCAACTGAAATAGCTTAAAATACTGATTTAGTATCACTTTAAACTGTCTAGCAAGAGATCAGTCCCCAGTCTAGCCATTTTGCTTGTGGGAAGTGTTTTCATACTCCACAGCTTGGCTGAGAGGACTCTGCGGCTGCTTAGCTGGCACCTGGAAGTGCTGAGGAGGATTTCTGGGTGGAGGGTCTTGATATGGATGATAGAGGGCTGAGAAGCAGAGTAAATGGTACTTGCTCACCGCACTGTAATTATGCATTATACAATATGGCTTTAATCACTTGTATGATGGTCATGTATAATTACTGAAGGTAATATTGCAATGTCCTTAATTAACCATCATTTTAATTTTACAGTATTAATACCAGGCCCAGTGGTGTGCTGTGGGGAAGAGAAAGACTTCTCAGTATATCTCATGTGTAAAGTCGACGAGAATAACATTTGTCCTAATTACTCCTACAGGAACTGCGGAAGTACAAGGAAAATGAGAAGGATACGGAGGTGTTAATGTCAGCACTTTCAGCCATGCAGGATAAAACACAGCACTTAGAGAACAGCCTGAGTGCAGAGACAAGAATCAAGCTGGATCTGTTCTCTGCGTTAGGAGATGCAAAACGGCAGCTTGAGATTGCCCAAGGTAATGTGGGCTAGTTTAATTCAACAACACAGTAGTGACTGAAATCATGGGGACAGAACATCCTATCTTTTTATTCAGGGGTGGGCTACAGCCCCCACTCAGCATGTCAGCTTTTCAGGGCTTTGTGAATGTGAGCCTAAGCCGATCAGCTGACCTTATTTACCCAAGCTATTGAGCTGGAGACAATAAATGTCAGGGTGGCATTTAATTTATGATGATTTTCTATGGTTTTATAAACCATTACCTTAAAGCTGGAGAACTTATTTTGAAGAGCTAGAAGATAGTTGCCATCTATTAATCCCTTGTCCTTGGATCCTAATAATATTTTATTATTCCTGAAGTAAATACAACCTAAATGTGGGGGAAAAAAATAACCCAATCAGTCTTAAACTTCACGCTGGTGAGGTCAGTGGGGATGCTGGTGTCCGTGTTGGGCCGGTGTTGCAGCCACCAGAGGGAGCATGAAGCCAGGCTAAAACCCTGCCCAGACTGTCCTTTGTTCAGCTGTGCAAACTGTGAAGCAAAATTAAATAACCTTTTGATTTAGTACCTGTTTAGTTTCCTTGCAGAAGTTAACTTGGTTGCAGGAAAACTTCATTAGAGTAAGAAATTTTATTTTGTTTCTCTTCACGTAGTTTCATAAATTGCTGGAGTGATGATGTGAGTGTGTGCAAAGAGGGTTTAGGGAAATGATGAGGACAGTTTTGAAAATAACTAACACATTTAATAAGCAAACACTTGTGCTCCTGTGAGGTGCTTGTAAAATGTGAACAGAAACGGGCAGAAAAACGTTGAGCCATAGAAGAAATCTTTTGGTATGGTGCAGCTGTGTACCCAGACAGTGCAAAATCTACTGGAAGTGCTCTGTCTAGTTGTGTTACATGCTAACTAGAGGTAATTAAATGTAGGTCGTTAAGACAAACCAGGAGTTACTCGAGTTGTTCTCTGATACCACGTTAGAGCACTCCATGTCTTCTGGGGGTTTCACTTCAACAGCTCTTCAGCCGGTGGAGGGTGAGAACATGCTGCTAGTTCTAAGTGATGTTATTTGCTGTTTTCAGGGCAAATCATTCAAAAAGATCAGGAAATCAAGGACCTAAAACAGAAGATTGCAGAAGTTATGGCAGTAATGCCCAGCATAACATACACTGCAGCCACCAGCACTCTGAGTCCTGTTTCCCCACATTACTCTTCCAAATTTGTGGAGACCAGCCCTTCTGGACTTGATCCCAATGCCTCTGTTTATCAGCCCTTGAAGAAATGAATGCCAATTTTCTTTTTGCCCAGTAATTTTGTCATGCTGAAGGCATCACACAGGAGTGTCTCTTGCAGTCAAGATGAAATTGTATTGTGTGAGACTGTATTTGTTGTCATTTAAAACAGGATAAAAGAACATCTGGATTGACTAGAACTGCCCATCAGTTTTTCTTGTAAATTTTTAGAAAACCTCACAGAACTTTGCAATTTATTTTCCTTGGCCAATGCATTAAAAACAATTCTTGGTTTTCAAGTAGCCAATTTTGCCTTTTTATGTACTCTTGCATGGTTTCCTCTTGAAAAACACAGGGCTTTGCTTGATTTTGAACCCTTTCTTGTTTTGTTTTTTTTTTTAATAATCTAGTTGAATTTGCAGATTCATTCGGAAATAGTGAGGAAAAACCTTTAGTTTTTACAGCGAAAGGGTTAAATAATCTAACAAAGCTTTGATTGATAGATGTATTAAATACAAATATGTGATGTTGCCGAAGATAATTTGATTACCCCTCAAAGGACCAAACAAATTTCAGGGGCGTTGTTTAAGGGAAAGAATAAGAGAATAGATGATGATGTGACGGTGGTTGTTGTGTGAAATATTTATATTCCCATTGGTGTTTTTAGTCATTGAGAATTGCTAACAGTCTTGTTCACAGTGCCTTGGGAAAAGACATTTCAAGAGGAAACTTGATAGTTTAAACTATTTTTTCCCCCTTCACTGTCATCTAGCTTATATATCAAGCTCATTACAGAGTCTACTGCAAATTGTACATGGTAATTTGGATGTTCATTATAAACCAAGGTTACATCTTCTGTTTATTTTGATATAAACTCAGCAGTGTTCTGTAACTTGCCTTGATTATACTGCATCGTGGAAGGCACAATATTACTACAGGAAGCGTTATTGTGAAGGCGGAACTGTGCAATGTACTGTATACAAGAGACTGTAAAGCTGGCTAATAAAAGCTGCAGTTCTGGGTTTTTTTTATTTTATTCAGCTGTGATTTACACTTTATATCACCTTGTGTTTGACAATTTAAAATGGAGCTGAATATTTTTCAGCTGTTGTGCCAAGGACTTTTAAAGGAGTTTTAAAGGAAAACTCATAAATTGCACAAAGGTTTAAGTTAAAATGTATATTATACATTGATAGAAAGTGTTTGCACTGGCGACTTCTAAAAGTGTTTCAGATTTTCTGAGGGTGGGGATTGGAGGGGTGGGAAGCAAAATAGTATTGGAAACTAGCAAAATTACAAACCCAACATTGTGATTTTACAAACATGCAGTGGACTCTGGAAGGACAAAGTTCTTCCAAAAAGAAATTTTTTTTTTAAAAAGTTTTCATGTTAATTGGCATGTATGCCTCATTAAAACCAGACATGAAGTAGGACACGCAAGTCAATAGAAGTATTAAAGTTTCATCATTTTAATCACAGATATTCTTTTGGGATAAAACTTCTAGCTTTAGCCAGGTGTGCATGTTGCTGTCATTTGCATTTTTGAATCATCTTGTGTAATTGTCACCATAAAAGTGTTACTCAGAAATGTCATAGGTTTTTCATCTTTGTGCAAAACATGAAATATTGTCACTGACTTTTTGTGTTGAGGTTTCCCCGTTTTGCTGCCTACTTTGGCACGATTTTCATTCAATACTTGGTCTTGGCTGCATTCTTTTTTTTTCTGTGGGGTTTACAAAGAATAAACATTTTCTTGCAGATAAAAAAAAAAATATTTATTTTTGCCTTTTTAACTGACCTGATTTAGCCTGGTATAAAGAATACATTTTGTTTAAAGAGCGTTGTTACTCCAGGTAAGTCTTCTTTTTTGCACCAGAGCTTCACTTCTGTGAAACAGAAGGAAGAACAGATGCTTTTTGTATTTGATGTATAAAGTTAGCATGTTACCCTATTTGTGGGCTCTAAAAAAAAAAAAAAAAAAAAAAGGAAA
>NW_020799130.1:3531422-3562090 GCF_003259725.1 Athene cunicularia
CTTTTTTTTTTTTTTTTTTTTTTTTTTTCCTTAATTGTTAAATCAGATTTGGAAGTTGTTGGCTTACCCCGGAATTGCCTTAAGCGCACTGGAATTGCACACTGGAGTAACTGGCTCTAAGACAGTTCTTAGACCCAAAGAAACGTTCCTTTTGGCAATTCCTGATCCTGCCATTATTGTGTCCAGCAGCTTGCTGCTCCAGATACATTACTGATGACATTTGTATGCAACAGATGGATTTTTGGTTTTTTTAAACTTCAAAATAAAGCTCAGACTCTTTCCAATAGCATTTGATAGAACACACTCTAAGAAGTTTAACCCTTTTCCTTTACCAGTAGTGCCTGCTGTTGAGAATAAGACTGTTCCCAAGATTAGCATCTGAGAGTGGAAAGAGAGCCAAAGTCTGCACCTGACCTTGTCCAACCAGTTTTGTGTGCTACTGGCACTGAGCATCTGGTAGTGCAGCACCTTGATCACCTGCAGCAGTAAGTTACTGGGTTGTTTTTGGTTTTTTTTAACCTTACAAGCTTTCGTCATAAGCTCAATGATTATTAAACACTCACATAGGAATTAGTGTGCAGTGGGAGATGTGTTTCTTTACTGCTGGACACTTCCTTTTCTCGTAATTTGGAAGTCAAGGTCAGAAATAGACCTTCAGCAAGTTAATACATAATAGATTATAAAAATGAAATCTGAGATGCCACAGTATCTTAATTGAATCAGCCTCTATGATGCGCTAAAATAATACACAACCGTTTGACTAAAGCATTTCTAATAAAGGAAAATAGGCAGAAAAAAGGGCAAGAATCCATTTCAATCAAGTTCTGATGTAAGTGGCTCATTTACCTATAATGTTTCTGAGTGGTAATTATGCTGTTGTAGAGCATGTTGTCAGGTTCAGAAAATACTGGGTTTTACTGCTTACAATGAAAATCTTTAAACTATATGTCTTACGTAATTAACAAGAAATTATTTCCCATCAAAATTTAGCTGGTATGAACAATAATGGCTTGATTATAATAAAATAATAGTGGCAGTTAGTGAAAGTGTAGCCTGCTCTCTTTACATTGCTGGAAATGTTCCAGGAGTAGTACAGGTTTTTTTTGTGGGGAAACGCAGTTTTTTCCTGCCCTGCCCCAAAACATCAGCTTAACCATTTCCTTTTCCTCACAAACACAGCTGTAACGCAGTACCCTGATCACAAACCAAGTGTCGGCTTCAGGTGAATTTTCTTATCCTTTGCTTTCAAGCCCTTTCATTCAAAGTCTGATTGAAACGTTCCTTATGCAAAATGCATGACGAGCATTTTAAAGACAATTTAAGACGGTGCTAAAACCAAGGGATTCTCACAAGATTGAAATAACCAACATTTTACAATCTTTATCTCCATAATTGCTCACTTAATCTGATCTGTTTCCTCATGTGTTTGCCACTGTATCCTAACTTTCATTAACCTTGACTAAACAACTTGATCTCTCAACGATCTTTTTAGTTAGTCTCGATTTTTTTTGTAACCTCTTTAGGTGTATTGTCACTTAAAACCATCTGTTTATCTGTAATTTTTTTTTTAATAGGCTTAGGTTTGGGGGTTTTTGTAGACTCTCCATGAATTAACTGCCATACAGAATAATTGCAAGCAATTCTTATGATAAGAAGATTTATGCTTCATCTGCTTTTAGTCAAAAAGCAAACCAAAGCGATTATAGAGGGTGCATCCATTACCCATGGGAATGCATTTCTGTCTGCAAAGCTCCTGGGGCTCTTTGGAGGGCCTTTGTGAAGAAAGAGACTCATATGCCATCCTTAGCAACTTAGGTTTTAAAATATTGAACTGTTTTGATGGGAAAAAACAGATTAGAATTGAAATAGTCTTTTATTGGTGATTAGCTTGAAATAAAAAGAAAAATAATATTCAGACTAAATCCCAAGTTAATTCGGATCTGAAACTAAATGTTGTGGTTCATAGCAGTTTTCAGTGAAAATATTTGAGATCTGGAAGGCCCAGAGAGAACACATCTTGGACTTTTCTGAAAGTGAGAACTTACTGAAAGGGAAAGTACTTTGTGTCCTCTCCAGAACAGCCACGAGAGGGCCCAGGATGCCTGGAGTGAGCCTGGCCCTGCTCAGAGAGCAAATCATCATCATTACTCAGTCCCCAACATACTGGAAAAAATTCAATTTCTTTTTAAACAGACATCTGAATGTTATTTCATAGTCTTTCCATTATGTGAAAGAATAGGAAATTCATCTCGGGAAGCCCAGAGAGCTCAGAAATACATGGATTTGTGTGATGATAAAAGTATAATCAACATGCAAACATTCTCTCTGTGTGAGGCTATATAGAGGTTCAAAGAAAGGGAAGAAAGCTTTGCTTTATTCTCCATATCCAGAAGCCTTTCTGATGCAGAAACCAAAGCGGTATAGATCGCTGGTTGAAGTTTGATGAAAATACAAGAAACTTTAAGTGTGTACACCTATAGTATTTGACCTGTTTTCTGCCCATGGTGATGGTACTTCCCTGCTGAACTGCCTTTACTGGGTGTCTGCCCGCTTCAGCTGCAGCTCGCCAGGAACTCTTTTCCCTCAGGAACACCAATATTGCAGCTTAAAGACCTTTCAAACATCCACAGCTATTCATGATATTCTACAAGCCATTATGTCTTTCCTATCCAAAAGTGTAGAATTGTTACCTCCCATAAAAGAAAGGTATTATATAGAAATGCGGGCTAAAAACATTTAGTCCCCAACCAAAGTGGAGCTGATGATCCACGATCTGTCTTATTTAGGGCTAAAACCAAGTTACTGAAATTCCTCTATTTGCAAAGGGGTACAGCAAGTATCTTGATGTAAGTGGGAGAGCTGGTTTAGATTTCTGTTGAGGCTAGTTCTCACTGAAGTTCAGTTTATAGTAAAAGATGCTCAGCATCAAATGGCCCTACATTAAAAATATTCTATGTTTACAAATAGAATACAAATTTAACCTTACCCAAATTAACACTTTATCCCAAATTTTAACACAGGGCAGGGAAAAAAAACCACACCAGTGCTGCAAGACGTCCTGTTATCACAGCCTGTAGTTGTGGCGTTGACCTTCATGAGCTCATTCCTTTGGCTTCCTAATTTAAATGCAATTGTCCACCCTGGCTCCTTGAAACTCCGTGCTGTGTCTCGTTGTCTGGCGTGTACAGCACACTGGCTGGGTGGGAGGTTATTCCTTTAAGAAGATGAGGAGGATTATGGAACAAATTTGCTTTCCCCTTTTCCCCCACCTTCCCCTTTCATTTTGTTATTTTTAATTCTGTTTTTTTTACTCCTTACATCAGTAATCTATACGTAGCACTACAAGTCTGGACCGAACGCAGAGCTTTTGTGCCTTGTGTTAGACGTACACAGCCAAGGAGGGGGCTTTTTGCCCTGAAGTGCTCAGAGCCTGAACTTGCAGAAAAAGAGAGAGAAATCAATCAAACACGAAGCACAGCAGCGTTCCTGTTTTACAACTTGACTAGCAAGACACGAGTATGCTGGTTTGCTTCCCCTCCTCTGCCAGGGCCAGGTTTGCAGAGAGCTCAGTGCATATTCTAGTGCCCGGATAGAAACGGAGCTTTTTGCAAAACTCATCTGGCTGTGAGAGTTTCAGCGGGTTCAAGCCCTTGGCAGAGCTGGCAACTTGAATAAGACCCAGCAATTCAGGCTTAAACTGCTGCTACGTCTAAAGATTCATGTCCGCTGCTCCAAGGAGTCAGTATATCAACGTGTGTGCAGAGTATAAAAATGGACCTGCCCTTTCATAATGGCTTTTTTACATATCATTAGCACAACTGTCCAAACCCACTCGCAGCAAAGCGAGACCTTAAAGCTCCTTCCATCAGTGGACAGCGGGCTCACCGGCTAGAAATGATCCCTTTAATATTTCACAAGGATGGGTTTTTTTCCAGATGCCTGTTTGAATTTGCTGAATTTGGCTGAGTATCATTCACTTAGTTTTTTGTCACTACATTAAAAAAAAAAAATCTATACGTTACAGGTCATCTTTTTCACATATATTTCTTTTTAACATATATATTTGAGTGCCAATAACTGTGCCTTACAGGTGCAGATTGATAAAGCCTAATACTCTTAATTTTGTGGTTCTAACACATAAATTTGAAAGTATTTCCTACTCTCTTCTTCTTGGTCTTCATACGGAAATAGATCTAAATGGCTGGGTGTCTGTCTGTCTCCTTCAGTTTAGTTTTTAAATCAGTTTGCTAATTTCGGTTAAAATTGGCAGCAAATCAGTAATGCTGAGGGTATACAAGCACCTACATCCTTTGAGAAAACAGGCCGTTGAGTAGGGGAAGGGGAGACCATTAGCTGCTGCAGGAAGAGCTCTGCATAGAGGTCAAGTCTTCTTAGGATTTATAGTTCATCAGGAGACCCATATCCACAGGACTGCCGATACTGCAGGTTTGAGTGTTTGTGCCACTACTTTGTGCTAAAGCCTATTTAAAACAAACTGAGCTGCACTTGTTAAAACAAAAAGGCTTGACTGCCAACACATTATTTCTTCTGAGACAGTAGTCTTGCCATCCGTGCCTTGCTTTTGAAGCATTTAATCTGCTCTGATTTGCTACAAAAACTTTTTATATATTGGGCTGGAGAAGGTCACGGCCAATTTTGCACGATGCCAAGATACCAGGACCGCTGTAACTTTAGTACCATCTTCCTGGTGATAAGCATGTATCCTAGAGGAAATAATTTAACTTCTCTCTACTTGCTTACCCATCTGTAAAATGGGATTTTTGTTTCCTGTCTTCTCAGGGAAATATTTTAAAGCTTGCTCCGTGTTTATTGCTGCTTTAAAAGTTGAGAACATTATTAAAATGTGCGGTATTTCCGAGGGGGGCTTCACTGGGCTCAGACATACAGGAATGCAGAAGGTACATGTAATGGTTTACAGGTAGGAATTTCTCTGGTAGGTATTTTGTAAAATATTTGGCTTCCTCCTATGTCTTATCTTGCCCGCAGCAGCAGAACTTTAGTAACAATAAAAGGAAAACTTAAATATATGCATATTTTTAATGAAAGAGTCTGATATCTTCCGGTCCCTCTCTTTTTAATTTGTTTCTGATTTACCATAGCTAAAGAAAAAAAAGGAAGGAAATGTAGTAACACGATGGAGAACAGCAGGACCCCCACTTAGGCACTGACAGGGGAGAAGATGGAGGAATTGAAACCATGAGCTTGACTACATATTATGGCATGAAGTAATGCATTAACAGCCTGGTTCTCATGCTGTGTTTCTAAATGGCAGCAATACTTAGCAAGTCAAAACGCTCCTCAAGTATCCAAACACAAAGGCAAGAGTTACTCACTGAGGGGGGAGCCTGTTCAATTATCCCACAGGTACCAAACCACTCAGAAGGAAGTGTTATCTGGTGGTTCAAGCAAAGCTCTGCAAAGCCCGAAGCAAGACTAGGTTCTGCTCTCAGCCCTGTCACTGTGACTTGCTGCAAAAAGGGGGGTTTTTAGCTGAAAAATGGTAAGGCAGCTTCTTGCCCCATAGAAACTGAGCTGGAGAGACAGTGGGGGAGACATAGGAGAGAGAAAGATTAAACATAATTTTCTCGGCGCTTCCTCCTTACTTTTTTCAGCATTTCATGTATAATAGTAGTTACATTAACCAACGCTTATTGATTCCCTTCTGCCCTCAGCTGAGTTTGTTTTGCAAGTTCTTTGTATTTCAGTTGTGCCAGCCGTGTGCCTGTCCTGCCCTTAAGGAGATGGTGATCCAAGGAAGCACAAAAGGTAAGGATAAGAAATAACGTCGAGTTCTTCCCAGCTTGTGTATCTGATGTGGTTGACTCTCTAGTGAGCTTGTGAAACAGCAACTTTGTTCTGTGATAGCACTTAAAAGAGCTGTTGGACAGGGATTCAAAATCATCACTGGCATTTTTTTTTTTTTTTTTTTTTTTTTTTTTTGACCTTTAAAATTCCTGGGGCTCTCAGCACAGCTGCAGAGTCCCACAAGCCGAAGTAATCACTGAGCTGAGGTAGTTTGCTTGATAGGTAGAAGTTACTCCCTCCCAGCTGGGCTTTCTATGCAGTACAGCTCCCAAGATGTACGTGTCCCTCCGCTCATTGCTCGGCTCTTTAGAGAAGCAGATCCCTTATTCTAAAGGAGTTAATTCGCTTAGCTGGACCTCTTTCCTCATCTCCCTTGGTTTCTGCAGCCAGTAAGCAACTGATGGAGTTTCAGCCTGTTGAAAGTTTGTGGTCTTTCTTGATTGGATTTTGGATTGCATGGCTGCCAGTAATACTGTTTCTCAAAGCCCAGGCTTTGAAAATTACTTAGCCTTATGTTTGGCAGTTCAGTTAATAAGTTGCCTAATTACAGTTCTAGGAGCAGATCCAGTACCCTTAGAAAGTGCAGTGGAATCTAAATACCTTTTTCCTTCTCTGCCTTGAAATAGTATTCATTTCTTTCTCCTCTAAATGGCAACGGAATTAATTTTGGCGAGACCTGTTGCTTGAAGTGGAGTCAGTGGATTAATAAAAGCGTTAATTATTAAAGCCTGCAAATGCTCCCTAATGATTGTTTGCTGCAAAGTTAATGTTTGATTGGAGAAGGTCATCTGCAAGCCTGAGTAGAAAACCTGTCTCTGTAATAGCAGGTGAAAGCACAATTACCTTCTCTTCATGATATGCACTGGTGCTCTCTACTACACTCCGCCTGATCATCCTAAACAATGAGCTTGGAGGAAGAGTTGTTTCGCTATAGGACGGCTGCAACCCAAAAGGTCACCCTTTTTTAATTAAGTGGGAGCAATTACATCTGTTACTGTGCTTCCTAGCATGAGGCATGGGCATCTCATTCCGTATCCCTACCTGAAAATGAACCGCAGGCTGAGGGTGGTTTGTAGCTTTCTGCAGCCCAAAGACCTGCACCGCACAGTTTCCTGAGAGCTCGATTACCACGCGGCGGATACGCAAAGGAAATGAACGGATGCGATGGTTTTGCACCCATGTTCTATGCTGAAACGATGTGCAGTCTGAAGTGTCTGGCGATAATCTGTGCTGCAAAAACTCAGCCTGCTGTGCGGTTGGGATGGAGGGTGTCAGCCCCAAGCCCCCGTGTGCAGTTACTCATAAATGATCTTCAGGTGTGTCGGAACTGAAAGGCACCAGCAGGTATCTTCCCCAAAAGAGATGGGCATCACCTTGCTCCAGCTAAAGAACAAGCTTCTCTATTACTTGTAGGTCTGGGGCACGCTGCTGAGCCTTTCTGAGCTGATCTCAGTGTGGCAAATTAACTGCAACCTGGTCAGAGCCTGTGACGGAGTATCAGTGCTGAATCCTGTGCTTTGACTCTTTTCCTCGACTGGAAGTGGAAAGGACATCAAGATTCCAGCTTAACGTTTTGATTTTCCTGAAACAATGTAGTACTAAGGGTAGGAAGAGACCTCGGTTTTTCCCAACCCTGCCACTCACTTTCTTTGTGGTTTTGAGCAAAGCATTTAACCTGTCTGTGCTTCGAACGTTTTTTTTTTCTTCTGTTTAAATGAGTCTGATAATGTACAACCTTGAGAAAAACCATCAAGAGCCTTGTAGGAAGGGCGTTGTCAGAGTGCTGCCAAGTTCTGTAGTTGTTAGGAGAACGGATGTTTAACTTTATAATTTAAAACAAAACAAAACCCTCTTTGAGTAAAGCGTCGCATGTAGCTGCTGGGGTTTAGGCATTAATAATGTTGCAAGTCCCTGAAGACACTGCCTAACGCGTTGCTTCATCAGAGGGATGAAACTAGTGTATTTTGCAAAAGGAAGCATAGTAAGAAGGGGAATATCAAGAAGTGAGTCTCTGCCAGAGGTGAACAGTCGGAAACAAAAGGGAGGGGAGCAGCCAAACGCTCTTTGGTGCAGCTACACCTCAAGTGAAGGAGGGACTCGACGTAAGAACATTCGTTATAGTAAACAAGGCAGTCCGTAGGTAAAAGCAGAGTTCAGGAAGGGTGGTTGCTGACATGAAGAAATAAAAGCTGCTCTTTTATCTTTCAGAACTGACAGGGGCTTTGGAAGTGCCTGATATGAAAGCACTGTTCCCAGGAGGAAGAGGGTGAGGACTTGTGAGATGTCTCCTGTGATACATAGCACCAGGAGAAGCCCTGTCTGTCTGATAAAGGATTGTGAGAGATCATCAGGTGGGAGATAACTGAAATAATTCTGACTTTTTGATGTAGGAAAGCTCTTGCACTTTATGGACTGTCCATGCAATTCCTGCAACTTTGAGGATCTCTTCATTAACCTCTTAGATGTTCATAGGCAGGCTCAAAGGAACAGCTTCTGTCTCCTGGGATTTTGGCCCCTTGCTCTGCAGCTTCAAATTCCCTGATGAAAAGGGATTGAGCAGAATCCAAGCTGCACGTGCTCCCATCATAGTGAAATACAGAGCAAAATCTCCTGACAGATTCTGACAACAGGAGCCAGAGCAGCGAGGAAACAAGGAGCCGCAGCAGCGAGCAAACAAACACACACTGTCTGGGACTTCAGGGATTTGGTATGTTCAGCCAATTGAGACTTATCAGCCCTCTTTTCGCTATAATTCCCAGGGACATGGGAATGTTTCGGTTACACCAGCACTGCTGGGCAGTGAATGACTGTGTAACTCCAGGAGCTGGGGCAGTTCCTGCTCGTAGCTGTGACTACACGAGCACGGGGTGAAGCAGCCTGCCTGTGCTCTGCCAGAGCCTACAATTAAACCTCTCAAGCCTGTTTAAATGATACCAAGGCACGGCTCCAGCGAGAGGTCTCTCCCTTTCGCTACCCTAATTTACGCTTGTTGTTGATCACTTAATATCCCCCATTCGAGCACTTCACTCCACAGAAGAAAGGTCAACAAGGGAGAGCAGAGTTCTTGGCTTGCACCTCTGCTATGCCAGGCTCTTTAGGCAGTGTCCAACACTTGTGGATCTTTACAATGTCTGGCGAAGGATGTCCGTAATTTAGGCGAGGAGCAGGGCAGTATTTGTAAGCTGTCTGTGGCAGAGCCTCTTGTTTATGGAAGGATGTGGGCAGTGAGTGATGGAGAGGGACCTGGGCTCCTCTGTGAGTGCCTTGTGAAGTGCGTTTCAGAGCCTCTGAAGATGACTGACTCCTTCCCAGACTGATGCTGGTGGGGTACAGGCCAGGCTTTGCCTGCAGGGTTAGTGGGGGTTTTGGTTGGGTTTGAGTTTTTTATTTTCACAGTCTAGTCAGCAGGAAAAAGGGCCAGAAATACATCTCGGCAGAGAAAAGCCTTCAAATCCCATATCCAACTGAAGCTGCAGAAAGAATGAAGGTTGGCAGGACATAATTATCTAAATTGGAGTTCAGCCAGGACCCTGGGGCTCACCCTCCTCCTCCTGTGAAAGTGCCATTGGATATCTGATAGCTGTATTGGGTCCGACCACTCGATTTTATGTGTCCCCGGAAAGGTTGGAGTTGCTGGAGCAGGAAACCACCCCCCACCCCACCCCCGGCTTCATGCTGGAGCTGAGACTGTGTAGTAGCACCTCCCGAATCTTCCCGAGCCACAGCTTGCAGCACCTGAATTTTCTTTGGCAATCCCTCTGCGGGTTCTGCCAGCTGAAAGCCTGCTTCTTCACGTGTGGGCTCGGGCAGGCTCGCAGCCCAGCGGCCGTGCATCTGCAGCTTTGTCTTTATTACCGCTATGGCAGGCGACCGCATCTTTGATCCGCTTCTCCCCCGCGCCCTCCCACGCTCAGCTGAACGCTCCCCCGGAGCCTGCAGCAGGGAGGGAAACACCAGATACACAAGTTCCCTGTGCCTAAGGATTTTGCTGGTGCAGTTCCCCGAATCCCCTCACTTTTAGCCACGTTTAGACACGTCAGCGTAGCGTGGCAAGATAGAGCAGCTTGTGTTTGTCTGTGCGGGGTGAGGAGAGGCCTGGATTCGTTGTGTGACTGTGTAACAAGTCCTGCCTTGTTCCATCCTGGTGTGATCAACAGGACCAGGGCTTCTCCGGCTGCCCCGTCCTCGCCTGGGAGGGATGGCAGCGTGGGCTCTGCCCAGCGACCGTCGGCAAATGTGCTCCTGCTAGCTGGGCAGGGTGGCTGTGTGTCGCTGCTTCGTCCCAGTGGCCAGAACACACCAGAAAAGTTCTTTCTTCTGATTCTTTGGTATAAATATTTCATGTGACCCAAGAAAGTCCCGGTGGGGGCTGCGCTGTGCACTCTAAACATGGGCCACGTGAATGGAAGTGGTGTATTAATTATTATGAAACAGCTCTGAGAAACAAATGCAGGTTGCCATGGAAGCACCAGCAACGACAATGTCACCTCATTTTGAAGATGCTTTCAATGTTCCAAACACAATTTCCCTTCTCTTTCAAAACAGACAATGGCAAAATAGCCCAGTGGAGGGGAGATGGGCTGTGGCAAAACTTGATGGCTGTGTCCATAGGCTGTGGCAAAACTTGACTCCCCTTTATTACAGCTGAGAGATTAACTTCATGCCTAAGGCATGGGGAAAGGACACAGGGTGGAGAGGTGGAGAAGCAAACCCAGGAGGCGAGGGAAAGCACAGGCTGGAGCTGGGGGGAATAGGCTATTCCTTCCCCAGCCGGGGATGTAAGGGCATCCCCAGGGCAGCTCGGTGTGACCTGTGCTCCTTGGGAGGCTTGGGGTGTGCCAGGAGAAGAGTTAAACATTAAAGAGGGTTAGAACAGGAACACAGGAAGCTGTCTCTGAGGATCTGAATGGAATAAATTGAGATCTTGTATGAGAGAGGAAATGAGGCAAGTGGTAATGTTGAGAATTGATAATGCCGATTTAATGAATGCAAAAATTCAAATTATTGGAGAGCCATGAAAAAATACAATAGTAAATGCCTGAAAGCTGGGTTCTCCCTGTTCCTTTCAGCCATCTCTGTGAAGCAAAAAGGTGACCTTTTAACCCACTTTATTTTAATGAACCCTTTGTTGCCTGGCTTGCCCTAGGAACTTGTCGTTTTAGTGCGCGTAGCCAGTACTGGTAAATCTAAAGGAATAATCAGACGTAGCCAAGTCCCGACTTGTCTGCCCTCGGATAGTCCCATCTGCAGGCTACAAGCACACACTTGAAGGCAATAGTGTTTAAGTGGTGGTGCTGCCAGCCGAGCCACCCCGGCCGAGGGCAGGCGGGTGCTGCCCCCGCTGAGCGAAGGCTCGGTCCTTGCTCCCCGCAACCTGGGTGTGTTACACTGCAGATGGGTCCTGCGAGCTCAGGCAGCTGCTGATGGGCATCAGCTGGAGGATTTACTGAGCCACTGAAACGTGAGAGCCTACAAGCCAGTATTCTGCACTCTCAGGGGTGTTAATTCCAGAGATGCAACGTTAGTCCTATTCTGGCTGCACTTGTCCTGTAACACAGAGTTCTGCCTTCAGAGCTGTGCTTGTTTTGATCCTGCAATTAGTCTCTCACTTTGTATTTGTTCTCTTGCAGTTGCCTCATTTCTTGATTCTTTGGCCCTGCCTCATTTTTTGGCTTGTCTTTGCTGTAGGACCGTGGATGCTTAAAGACCTGCACTGTTAGCCACCTAGACAGGGGCCTTACAGATATTCCTGCAGTGTGCAGAGCAGGACTAGAAATAGATTTACTGGACCCATGCTGTTCAAAACTGGTGGGAAAAAAAGATTAAAATTTCATAGATTCCTAAGACCCAATGTCTCTACTTTCTGAAACCTTTCAGTGCAAGGAATTCTGCTGCCTTAGAGGATCTTTATGGAGACCCCAGTTGCTAACACTGAGGGCAGCAAGTTCCATCCAGGAGGGTGAGAACCACGGTCAGGGAGCTGGGGCTCTGGCTCCTGGACAGTTCGTGATTGCATCAAGGGGATTGTCTCCTTGTGGTTTTCACCCAAACCTGGAGAGGGGCTACTCCATCATTCCTGATTGGCCTTAAAAATCTCTCTTGGACTAAAAAGGAGCACTGCAACCCCCTGTTTGTATGAAAAATTCACACACCCTCAAGCAGAGTTACTAAAAAAATGCATTTTAACCCAGTGACTAATGACATACCTTATAAGCTTGGCCTGAGTTTTGTGTCGTTTGCTCCTGTGATGAGGAGGCTTTATTCTAGGCTCAAACAAAAATCAAAACATAAAACCTTGCAATGTTTTCCAGTGACCTTGGATGACCATGTACAGAAGGAAGACTGCAATATTCCAGCTGTTAAATCAAGTGATTTTGGATTTGATTCTTTGCTGAAAGGCAGTGGTATCTCCCTGCAGCAATAGCGCGAGCCAGAGCCAAGCCAGCGGGCAGCAGGCGGGCACAGATGAAAAGTAAGTACTCTCCTTAGATTCATTTTAATTCCCTCTGTATCTTATGATAACTGCTAAATCATCAGCACCGAGAATAGCATTTGCGGTTATTAAAAGCATCCGTCAGTCCACTTAGCCACTGCAGCTGGTGCTAACCCCAATCTGTCTGGTTTACGCTCCTGCTGTGTTGACTCTGCACCTCTGCAATGACAACAGGGGTGCTGATTTAAAGAGGGGGATGGCAGGTGACATTGGCCGTGCTGGAAAGCAGAGGAAGACACACAGAGACTTTGGAATTTGCTTCGTAAAGGGAAAAAAGAATAGGAAACTGATTTCTCAGAGGTTTGGCCCTGCCAAGTCTCAGCTCCCATCCAAAAGAAAGCTGTGACGTTGCTTGCTGGACTTCAGCAGTGAACACATTTCATTTGCATCAGTGTCGGCCTGTTAGCAGAAAGGTTTCAAGAAGTCCCTGGCACACGGGCTGCAGTATGTGGTAAGAGGGTTTCACGGCTGAGTCTCACAGTGTTGCTTTTGTGGTCTCTGCCTGGCAAATGCACTGCAGCAGGACCCCACAGCAGATCGTGCGCAAGTGAGGGAATATCACTGAATCTGCTTCAAGAGACAATAGCCAGGTGTCTGATACCTAAACCAGCCGTAGGCTTCTGGAGAAGTCACCTGAAACCTGCCTGGCTCCTGCTCCACAGACCAGCCCTTGCCCATCACCCTTCTCCCAGACCTCAGGCCTTCCTCTCCCTTCCACTCAGCTTCCCTCCCCAGGGTCCACTGACACTCGACTTCTGCTTCACTCCCAAATCCAGTACCCAGGTTAGTGCTAGTCCTGTTCCCAAGGTGGGAGATGCTTCACCCAGGGCTCCTCGCGGGGAACAGCAGTGATCAGGGAAGGCAGTGATGGTTCCATACAGCCTCATCCAGCAGAGGTGTAAAGCATCCTCACATCCCACTGACTGTACTGAGACTTCAAAGCTCCCAGCATCTCTTTGCAGGCAATTTTAATGCCGTGGTAGTTTTGGCAGCTGGGCTTGGAGGCTCTGGGGTGAAAACCCTTCTCTCAGAGTGATGAAGATGGTGACCTCCTAATCCTAGAGAGCAAATGTCAGCTTGAAGCTCAGAAAAGGGAGGAAAAAAAAAACAACCCAAAGCATCAAAGGGGACACAGATGGTCAGAAATTCATGGAGAGCACAGCTCCCTGGCAGGGAGCCTGTGGGCATTAATATGAAAGAAATTGTTCTACAGATGCAGTTCTTCTGATAAACAAAGTTCTAGCAGCTAATGAGAGGACGGGAGCTGTTTAACTAAACAGCAGGCAATACAGATTTTCCAGTACATTTCTCATGGATTTTTTAAAATAATGAGGTTTGTGGGTTTTGTGCTTGGTTTGGTTGTTGGGTTTGGGGGTTTTTTTTTTTAAATATTTTTTAAAAAGCCTTCTTTCATTGGAGTTTAAAAAAGGTTCCTGTATTTCCTGTCCCTTCCATCTCCAACCTTTATGTACAGCAGCTGCTGAGAGTCCATCTCCATGTCCGGATGCCATACAAGTTTGCAGCGCCAGCCGTTTTTGACAGCCTGAGTAGTCAATGCCTTTTCTGTCTGGTCCTCAGCGGCTGGCAGTGCCTGTGATGCTGTAATCAAGCCTGCTCGCAGAGCCAGGCTGGGCTCGGCGCACGGATGGATGATCTGCAGGGCGAGCCAGCTCCAGCACCGAGCTGCTGGCAGCGTCAGGTTTTGGGCTTGCTCCTGACCCAGCCCTCCAGCATGCAGCGACGAGAGTGCTGTGGCCTGAGAGAAAATGTCATGGAAGTCTGTACCTTGAACTCTTGCCATTGTTAATTAACCACATAATCTCTCTCTCATGCAGCACTTTTCATCAGTTCATTTGTCTTGTTCTCTTCGCTTGGCAGGTGGAGAAGCTAAAGCACAGAATACCAACATTTTGGCCAATTGTCATCTATCGAGCCCATCTGCAGAAGCCAAAATAAACCAAAGTTCCCCAAACGCCAGATGAGCACGCTAACCACGAGATAACACTGCTCCCATCCTGTTTTCCCCTTACAATTTGATAAAATTTGTCTTATTTCTCCCTTTGATTCCTCTTGAAGTGCTGGAGTGCTATACTCAGCTGATTCCCAAATGATTCCCCAACCTACCTCAAAACTGTGCCTCTTGCTCTGGGAAGAAGCCCATCACTTGATGCCTGACAGGTGACACAGCACTAACAGCCATCAGATCCCTTTACCCTGCGGGGATTTGATGCTCCTTTGCCAAGAAATGGGCAACTAGCCCTGTAGTGGCTAAGCCCTGTGTCAGGCTTGGTGGTGCTGAGAGCATCCTCGGGGAGGAAGGTGCATCCTCACCATGACAGTGCTCTCAATTTCTGCTCGCTTATAGCAGACACAAACCAAATGTGGATTTCTCACTGGGCAGACAGTGGGCTGGAGAAGAGGCAAAATATCCCTTCTCATGCCCTGCACGGCACCTGAGGATGTTTTTTCCAGCCTGACACCCTCCACCCACCTCCTAGAAACGCAGCGTCCTGTTCCCGAAATGCGAAGTGATGCAATAGGAGCCCAGCACTTCTCAGCACAATCCTTCTTCAGCGACTGGAGAAAACGAACAATGACAAAAGATGCCCTTAAGGATATTTGCTTCCCAGAGGAATGCACTTCAGGGCTCTGTGAAGCGCACTGACGTTATTAAAAGGATGTGCGCGGGGGAGCGCTTGTCAGCCCTAAGTGAAATTGATAAAAAGATGTTTTATGCAACAGGCTGTATTTAAATCTCGGGGACAATTTAAGCTTCTTTGTGGGTAATAGCATCTCTTTGATTGAGAAGCCGTGTTTTAAATATGGAATTAGTGAAAGTGAGCGCGTTGGTGACCCTGTTTTCAGGGAAGGCACTGTTATGCATGTTGCAGTGAGCAATGGGACTTGAGGCACAGTGGAGTGACTTTAACCCTTCAGTGGCTTTCCTCTGATTAAGAACAAGTCCCCCGGCTCTTTTCTGGCATGTCAGAAGTCTGAGTTTGGTCCCTGACCATTGTGTGGTGACTGTCCTCGGTGGGGAGCACCAGATTTGAGAGGAGCAGTGCAAAAGCCCAGCCGCAGGCTTTTAAAGGGCTGACAGCAGAGAGGCATCGACACCAGCCCAGATCTGAAACCCTCTCCTGGTTAATTGCCTTCTGCCTGTGCAAGATCAGCCTCTGTTTCAGACAACTACCACATTCATTATCGTTCCCTTTCGGAGCTGTCATCCAACGTTACTGTTCCCCACCGCGCTCCACCCCAGATCCTGGCTCGTTTTCAGTGCTCACTTGATGCAGTTTGGCATCTCTCTGGGCGGGAAGCGATATTGCTGCCACCTTCCCCTATCAATATCCCTTTCTTGTAGTGCCCTCCCGCCTTGGCACTCAATACCATCAGCTCAGTAATTAGCATCACGTTATAATTGAATTGTCAAAAGGAGCTTGCACCAGAGCTGAGCGAGTTGGCAGGGTTACTGCTGCCTCCTTTGGTCATTTGGTCATCTTTTTAACATCTTTTCTTCATCACTTTATCATTTATGAGTCATGCAGGCAGCTGGAAACCTGTGTCAAGGGCTGCTGTTTGGTTCCTACCCCATCACTGGCTTGCAGCCTCTCTCTTCCTTCAAGCTGTGTGCTAAACCTTCAGAGTCACTGAGGGGGATGTTTCCAGAGGAGCTTCAAGTGGCAGCAGATGTGCAGGGGGTTGTCCTGCCCAGCCAGGTAGAACCAGCTGCTAAATCCACAGCTGGTAAGTGCTGGTAAGCAGCTAAAGGGGGCTGCTAAAAAGGGCTTGAACAAGCTCTTGCTCCCTGCTGGTGCCCTGCTGGGGAGCTGCCTCCATCCTCCTCTGCCCAGTCCCCCTCATCCCGGACGGTGCTCTGGTCCTGCTTTCAGCACCGACCCTCAACACTTTGCCAGGAGAGGGCTGGGTGATGAGCACCTCTACGCCTTCACCAGGACAACTCTCAGCTCCAGAAGCCTCCGATGTAGCAGGGGGAAAAAGCTGAGAGCCTGGCACAGCTGCGCGCCGCGGTCGAATCCGAAGCAACTTATCTGCCGCTGCAACTCATCCTCTTGGCCATGAATTTTGGGTTTCCCTTTTGGCAGCAGCATCAGAGAATTTGCAGATGAAAAGCTGCGCAGCAGAGGAGCAGGGCTGGAGCAGGAAGAAACACCACGCTGTGGGTTTGCCAGGCCCCCACTGAACGCACTCTCCTCTTGTCTCGCTGCCACTTCCTACAAGATTAATGCAGAGAGCACGTAGAAAATGCCTTGGCAGAAATAAACACGTTTTCCATCCATCTGGGAATCCCGGCAATCTCTGTTGATGCTCCTGCTCATAGCCAAACCACGAGCTTTCAAAGCACCATTGGGACCCATTTTACAGTAACATTTCCAAATAAAGAAGGCAGTTCTTACACAGCAGTTTTCAGGGCTGAGAGAGGCAACAAAGCCATGTGCTGTCTCATTTGCAGGTGCTTTGACCTCTTTTTCCTGAGACTGTTTTGCAGCAATACCTCCACTCTCCTCTCCTTTCATCTCCCCACTCTGGGATGGTCCAAAATTACCCAGGAGATACTGGTGCTGTTCACCAGTAGCAGGACTGCAGAGTGTGGAGAGGAGCCTGCATCAGGACTCGCAAGCCAGAGAGACTTGGGCACCCGGCTTCTAAGATGGCTCGGGCATGGCTGCTTTACATGCCAGCAAAGTTTTCCAGCAAAGCTGGGCTCTTCCGAAAGGATTAGGCTGACTTCCTACCCAGTTTACATGCTGATTGAGGGTGGATCTGTGGAAAGCAGCTGGGAAGGTAGAAACGCCCAAGGGCTAGAGCAAGAGATGTGATCCAGGAGATACTTTCTGTGCTGGTGGCTGGCAGGCCAGGACAAGTCCCTTCAGCGCTCCTGTCTACACAAGAGGAGCGGGATAGTCACTCCTGACATGGCAAGAGAGGCTGGAGAAGCATCTGGTACGCTGGGTGCCAGGGGTGAGCCCAGTGCTCTCGCTTGGGGCTGCTCTGGCAGGAGGGGCTGTACGACCCCTTCCCTCACTGCTGACTGCTGAGAGCTTGAGGAAAGGCCACGTGTCCTCTTGCAGCGGGGACTAATGCGGGGCCATCAGGGCCTGTGGCACGCGTGGCCTGGCCCTGCACAGGGTGCGTGGGGGTTAACACACCAGGAGAGCAGCACTTCGGCTGGTCCCGCTTTCAAGCAGACAAGGTACTTTGTTGCTCTGTGGATACTGCATCTGCCTGCACGCACATCGACTGCCCAGTGCCCCTACGAGCTTCTCAGCTGCGGTATTTCTTCCCTCATTAAAATTAAAATGCCCAGACCTATGTGTTTCAAAGCCCTTTCCTGTCCTTGCGCTGGCCAAGCTACCTGTCCCTGCACTTCCATTCACCCAGCAAGGGTTTACTCAGAAGCAGGGGCCTCTGTCTTGCTGTTGACTTCAGGAAGAGTGAGCTGCTAAACGTCTGGAGGACAAGAGTGTGTTGAGAATAATCAATATTTTATGATATCTTCCCAGGCAGGCAGACAGGCCGGGGAGGTTTACAGCCCGGAGGGAGCTGCACTGCCTGACCTACAGCTCCCAGCAAGTGGAGATGCCACAGTCAGAAACAACCAAACACTGCAGGACTTCAGCAAAAGAGAGTCAAACACTCCCATCGCCTGCTGTGCAGCCCCGGCTTCCTCCGGGATCGCTCAATGAATGGAAAGACATTTCTTCCTGCAGTGGTGGCTCCTGCTTTGATTTCCATGCAGCACCAGTTAATGGAGCTCCCTTCTCCGGGGTGGAAAGCCTGCCGGGCTCCCGCCAGCCAGACCCTGCACCCCTTCCCGGGGGATCTCCCAGCATGGCTTTGGGGGTTTCTCCCTTGTCTGGGGACACCAGGGTATGGCTCAGGCTCAGCACTTTTGCCACTGTAGCTGTGGGGCAAATACCCGTGTCCTGCTCCAGCCGAGGGACTGGTCCCCCACGGGCTCATGCCTTGTTGGCCTGAGCATCCAAGAGGAGCTGAATTCACCCACCTCAGTGGATGCACAAAACCTGTAGGAACAGGGTATCTTTGGGACCTCATCGCTCTGCCAGGCAGCGGTGGAACCAGCTGCTGCATCCAGGGTCTGCAGGCACAGAGAGCAGCTGCGTGCCTCTTCCTCAGGACAGCCACCGCCTCCCCGAGGTATGGCACGCAGGCACTCCTGTTCCTGAACTGAGGTGCCATGTTGCCTCTCCCACTGCAGGGACAGACTCTCTGGTCAGCCCTGCTCTCTAACTAGAAGCAGCACCTGATATCGCCACGTATTTCAGGGCTGGAGGGTGGCCAGTGACCCCCTGCAACCTGGGGCTGATGGCCAAAGAGAGGAGAGCCCCAGGGCACGGCTCCCACACCACCTCGCTGCTCTTCACCGGGCACGCAGCTGAGGACTGGCCACCAGTGCTGTGCCAAATGCATTTCCTGCTTTACACCCCCTCCCAATTTACGTGTGATTAATTGAAACCTCTTGTTGCTATGGGACTGACATCTCCCCACCTCACCTTGGCTTTCACTTTTTGTTGCTGTTGTTGTTTTCCAGGTAACTGCTCTTTGTTCTTTTATTTTCCTGCTCAGATGCGGTGGAAAAGCTGGGACTGTGGAGGGGGGTGGGAAGGGGGAAGTGGAGCTTGTAATAGGAAGCAATGGACTTTGTAAATACGTAGACAGCTTTTGCATACGGTACAGCAAAAATAATCTGCTTTTGGTGGATCAGGAACCACGCAATCGGACTGAGGCTGCAGGAGGGACTTCCCAGAAGAGAGTCAGCAGAAGGGACCCTGCACGCTGAGCACAGGGCCAGAGGGTGCACATGAGTCCATCCCTATTCTCACATGCTCTGCTGCACCCCCAAAGAGCCGAGTCGGGCAGCCTGAGCATGCCATCATGTGAAGAGCCAGCATTTGGCACTAGCCAGTCTCAAATTAAAGCCACAAATCAGACCCTACATTTGCTGTTGGGGTGGTCACACACTTGTCGCATGATAATATTATTATTATCTGTCCTGGAAACAGCACCATAAATAGCAGCAGGGCTTAACACAGGCATTCGCTGCCCCAGACTGCTTACAGTGTGGCAGATCCTCCCTTCCTCCCAGGAGAGGCCGTCCCTGGGGAACAGGGGCTGGGGTCTCCAGATCTGTCCCCGGGCTGCAGGAAGCTGGGCTCATCCCCAGGACAGAACTCATGCAGGGTGGCTGCTGTCTTCGTGTGGTGGCAGAGCTGACAGCAGCAGCGGGGACCAGTCTGGCTTCCTCTGGGGTTAGTGAAGCTCCTGTTGGTCTCCGTGCTGGAGGAGGGGGCCCGCAGTCTAGCTGTATCATTTGTGACAGCAGAGGCAGAACAGGGACCTCTCCTCTGTGCCAAAGATGCTCATGAGAAACATAATAATCCCTGCCCAGAGGAGATCGTTATTCTAATGTTTTCTGTCTTTGCTCAAGGACTGTTAACTTCCTTCTTTTAAGTTACTAACATGGAATTACCAATACCCATATTCTGGTTTGTTATACCTCCTAGCAGGGTTCAAGGCAGGTCTACTTCCGAAGAAATGTAATTGATTCAGTACAAACGAGAGCAGAATGACATTCAGCATCCAGTCAGAGTATGAATCAGCGCTATCCGAGGCACAGGAGGTAAAGATGATGCAGGTACCAACAGCCTTTGGAGGAGCAGTTCAGGGGCACGGGTTGGTGTGTAGCTCTGCCATATGGCTGGGAGACCAGCAGCCGCAGGAAAAGGAAGCTGGATGCAGAACAAACTGATTTATCAGATGCACCTGGCATGAAACAACCTGAAACCCAGCATGCAGCCAGTTCTGGCGAATAAAAGGTCAGAGGGGAAGGCTGAGATCGCCACTCTGAATTCCTGAATAGCAGAAGGCACACAACTTAATTCTCCCTTTCAGCAAGACATCCGTGCTTAGCTTAAGTTTTTCCACTGCTAGAGGATCCAACCCAATCCTTGATAAATAAACAAAAAAACCCACCACGACAAAAAAAAAAACAACAATCTATTCTGAGTCAAATTTATCCACCTTTATCCTTCAGCAATTCGATAGGATCTCTTTGTCTCCCAGGTTGAAGAGCCTCTTCTGGTCAAGCTGCTGCTCCCAGTAACGCTGCGCCCCTGGTACCGAGGGGGTGGATTTGTGTTGCCCAAGTCCATGGTGCCACCTCCTGTCACTGGCCCTGCTCCAAGGTGAGAGAAGAGAGAGTTGGGCTCGTTATCACCGCTGAGTGCTGCACCCCTCGCACAGGGATCCCAAACCACTTCAAAATGAGAAAATAATTTTCCTTTGCAAACAGCAGAAAAGAAAGAGAACACAGCAAAGGCCAAGACACTTTTCCAGAAAAACATTTGGTGACTTTTTAGAGAGGTCAGTGCCTGCCCTTCTCTTTGCGGTCAGCTGAGACCCAAGCTCTCATCCCTGCGAAGGCCAAGCTCATCAGCCACGTGACCAGATTCCAGTATTACTATTAAAAGCTCAAAAAACCCCAGTCAGCTCCTCCCCTGAGTCTAAAAAAAAAATTCAAATTTCTCTGCTTGCTGTCTGGATTTTTGAACTTCTGTTCTCCGTATTTTCAACCACAAAAATCTAGAAACCCCGTGATTTAATGGAAGGGAGGACTTGTAATCTGATAACATAACCCTAGGGGTTGTGTGTAAAACAGCAAGGCTTGTGAAAACTGGCCACTCCAAAAGCTACAAAGCGCATTCAGAACAAAACCAGGAATAAAATGTGACCCCTGTTCTCTGGGTGTACTCATCGTGAAATGTTTAATTCTTTTTTTAACATGCTGGCATCTTTCAGACTGCCACAGCCCTGCCTGCCCCATGAAGGATGTTTGGTTGGGAAAGAAAATCCCCGCTGAAGTCTTCGTCCGGCTGGGTACAACTCGCCGAAGGTGATGGGCAGGGCCTGGCAGAGGTGTCCTGGCTACAAGGAATGATCTCAGCCCGCAAAGAAAACACCAATTTGGACTGGAGGGTAAGAAGATTATAAGGATTAAACAAGATGGAGAGAGATGTTTACAATTATTATTAGCTTCAAAATCTGCCCAAGCAGAGCAGGAAGGCACTGCCCATCTGCTGGGTTAGGTCCACACGGCCTCAATGGTTTTGTTCCTGACTGCACCTTAAATTTGATATTCTGGTACAACCTGAATGTAAAGCAACACCAGCAATAGCAAAATCTGACGCTGGTGATGCAGTGCTGGAGGTATTGAAGCTGGCTGGGTGGAAACGGGCGGGGGAATGAGGGCCCTGCAAAAAAAAAACAAACAAAAAAAAACCAACCACAAAACAAACCTTGGAAAGAGAGAAATAGCATCTTAAATGCAATAATATAACAGGAGAGAGGACAGCCACAGCACTGCTGGGCAGAGACTAAAAACACAGAGAGTTTTCTTAAGGAAAACCTGAAAAATGGTTATAATTAAGAACACATTAAACTGAGCTGTGTGGTAATATTACATGAGGCGGTCGTGGCTTTTCGCACAGTTCAAATTAACTCCCTTGGTACCTGTGTAATAAATTCCCTTATCCGCATCTGCTCTAACCTGACAGAAAAGCGGTGCTCAGGGCCGCCACACCAGCGAAGGACGTGAGATGAGGGGGACAGAGAATCTGCCAGGAGCTTGCTTTAGGGGATGGGAAGAGGATGAAACCTTTTTAGAAGGAAATACATAAAAATCAAGGGTCGGATTTTGCAGGCTCCTTCCCAAGAAATCCTCCTCTCGACAATGGGGCTGTTTTCTAGGGGAAGATTTGCCTCTGAAAGGGAAGGGTGCTGGACCCTTGGAGGGTTGCGTGTATGGCGGGGGGTGTGGGTGTAGCAGGGTTCGTATTTAAACTGTTCCTGCGATGTGACTCCGCTGTTGTTTTTCAGTTCGTGATATTCGACTCTTTCAAAACACATGAACACATCCCCCTGGGCGCAGGGTGCCTTCACCTCTCTGAGGCGTGTGGCCACATCACCAGGGTGCCAGGCCCTAATGGTTAATCCCAAGAGGCATGACACTAACAGTGACCGCCAGCCTTTGGGGAGCAGAGCACGGGCTCCCCCAATCCCAGCGGTCCGGATCTGTTTGCAGATTTGTACCTGCAAACATCCTTCATCCTCTGGCTTGAACAGGGCGAAAAGTTTCAGCTGGAAAGGATGGGGGACTTGCAGTGCCTGGATGGGGTTTGGATGCTTTTTTTTGTTTTGTTTTGTTTTTTTTTTTTAAACAGGGTAGTTCAAAGGCTTGTCTCAAAATGAAATTGTTTTGGTTTACTGCTGGTGAATAATTTAAAAGATTTTAAAAGCTTAAATAGCTCTAAGAAAAGACTCATCTGAAATGACTGTTGTTGTCTTCTTTCTCCCAAAAGTCACTGGAAACCTGAGGGAACCTTGATTGCATTTGGGTTTGATGTTTTGGCTTAGTCTGACCTGGAAACCTGCTCCTGGTGCATTTGTGGACAGGTGGAAGCAAAACGAGCAAGGTAAGGAGAAGAGCTGGAAATACATCCCCTGTCTTCTATCCCCCCTCTCTGCCTGAGCCCTTTCTGTCTTTAATCAAACCATCACAAAGGTTGTTTCTGTGGCAAAACGATAATCAGCCTCGCTGCTGATTGCAGTGAGTTTTCACCACCTGGTAGGACCAGGGAAGAGCGATGCTTTCAGCCGCTGTAAATCAGCCCAGCACTGCTTTCCCTTCCAGAGAACCCCGCTGATTTATGTTGGCCTCACAGAGGTCGCCGGCAGACGTGTGCCAGCGGATTAAAATCAGGCTGTTGGGTACCCCTGTCCTGCTGATGGATGTGACCACCCGGAGGCAGGGACATTTCATTTATGGCAGTTCAGGGGATGCTGTGGGTTTGCCGGGCTGGCAGTGCCTGGCAGAGGGGAAGTGTTGGGTGCGGTGGCAGCTCTGGGTGCCCAATTTTAATCTGAACCAGAGTCACATCACACGGCCTTTAACCTCACAAAACTCCCGTGGGCTGAAGAGTGAGCGCCTGGTGCTGGGAGACCACCCTGGGATGCTCTCCCTGGTGCAGGCAGCGTCAATGGGAGCACTGGGCTTTTATTTTGGCAGAGGAATAGACAGTAATCCCAGCAAGCAGAAGCCACAAATGCATCAGGGAATGAGAAGTAAACACTCTCCCAGGGTATGAAGCAGGTAGCGTGGTTTAGGTTTGATAGTTGGCACAAACGAGTCGTGTCTGATGGGGTTTTTCCAGGAAAGCCCCACTGTGCCTCACACACCATCCCTTCTCCCCTCTTCCTCTGCAGACCCCTGACCCGCTTGTCTTTGCAGGGGTCGGGGTGTGGGATCAGAGCCTCAAAGGGATCAGATTGTCAGCACACAGATGTAAGATCCTGGAAAGAGGTTCTCAGTTTTAATGGAATTAAACTCTGGAGTTTCCATAGGACCTTCCCTGCTTGGGGTACAGAGAAGTGCAGCAAGTTACACAGGGGTCTTCGAGGAGGCTTTGGGAAGGAGCCTCTACCGAAGCTGTAAGGGGGATCCTGATGTTGTAAAGTATGTTTATTTTCTCAAATCAAGTTGCAAATTCACAGCAACTTCCCCCAAGTTATGGAAATAAATACTCGGGACCGTCATGCTCAGAAACGAGCAACCAGCCGGGCTGAAAGGAAACATTTAGCTAAGGCCAGCCACAACTATTTACACGGGATGTACGTATGACATAGTAAACCTTGTACTGCCATAACACCTCCAGCCCCTCTCCCTCACGTTGGCTGCACAAGATCCCGTTTTGATGTTGCTTTGAAATAAAAACTTTCTTGACATCAATGTGCTCCGGCAAAATGTTTCAGTCCTGGTGAAACAGCATTTCCCAATTGGAAAACTCTTTAGTTTAAATATTTCCTTGTCTCTGCTGATGCTTCATGGGTTCGTGCCCTGCTTCCAGCATTGTTCTCTTCTGTGGCCAGCATGTGACAAGGCTTAAATAAGTAATGATTTGTAAAGTGCTTTGATAGCCTCTGATAAAAGATGCCCCAGAACACTGTGCATTACAGTACTGTGATTTCTCTCCCCATTTATTCAGAATGCATTAAATGTGTGGGCGTTCTAGTTATTTCCTCTAACAGTTGATATTTTACCCTGATGTATTTTTATCCTTGCTGTATTATATAACTAAGTTATGCTGGTGTCAATCTGAAAGCTCCAGCACTGTCAGTAAAACTAATCCAGTTTAACACAAGCCTAAGATGAGGACTGAATCCCTTGCGATAAAAAGCAGAATTAACCCAAATAAGTGACTTAAACTCCTCAAAGAGCACCTGGTCCCACTGTCCTTTCACTGGGAAAATTAATTAAAATCAACAAGAGCTAACTTTCACTCTCAGCTACCTCCTTGGTGTATGCCAGGAGAATTTGTACCCCGCGGTTCAGTTTCCTAAAAGCTTTGAACCTGGGGAAGCCACCGGAGAAGTCGCATGAGGAATAACTCCTCCTCTCCACCTGCATTAGAGCTGAGCAATCTTTCTGGTGAATAATAAATTCACCATGAAATGAGACATTTCCTGGGGAGCTAAACTATTCATGAATTAGATGCTCATTTGGCAAATCCCTTTGGCCAAACAAACTGAGAAGAACAGAAAAGCGTGAGGGGGTGGCGGAGGCTCCCGGCCGCTCGCACAGAGCTGGGCTGCACCTCGTCGTTTGGGTCAATGAGGAAAATGTGGTGTAAGCTCAGGGCCGGGCCGGGGTGCAAAGTCAGCAGGAGAAGACTGAGACCCCTGCGAGGTTTGGTTCACCCTCTGGAGATGGCACTTTCTCCTTAACGGCAGAGAGCGAGCGGATAATTAGCTCCAACCAGACATTTAACTTGGTGGCTACAGACGCTGCTGCCACTCGGTATTTTTTGAGCCCAAGTCTCTGAGCGCTTTATGCCAGCTCTGATTTTTACAGCAGACCAACATCTGTGGGGGTCAGAGGGGCTGCAGCTGGTGCTGGGAGCCAGGTGGCCCCTTCCGCCCCGTGTGACGGGGGCTTACCCCAAAGGCCCTGATGCCAAAGCAGCCCCTGCGCCCAGCCAGGCTGCGGCTGGGAGCCACCAGCATCCTCACCCAGCTCCCAGTTGCCCTCCCTGGGGCTGTGCTCAATCCTCCAACACTCCATCTGCTGAAAACTGGGGGAGCTCACGGGGGGCTGTTCCCTGGGAGAACGCGGCGTGTAGGAGCAGGCGTGACCCTGGAGACGTGGCCGTGTGGACGGGAAGGGACCACTCCAACCTCTCCCGAGGCTGCTCTCAGCCAGCGGCGAGATGGAGCTGGAAGGGATGCCCAGGATCTCCGCTCACCGGGTCAGCATGGCATCCCAGTGGCCGCCCCGAGGAAGCCAGGGACGATGTGCTGGGTGTGCAAGCGCCTGCGTGCAGAGGGGAGGAAAGGGAACAAACCACAAACACACACTGGGAACAAGCGCAGCTTCTAATTTCCCTGGACAGCAGCAATGCTGATGTGGATTTTTCCATCCCTCATCCCTCCCTCCATGCTCAGCTCCCCGGCTCGGTTTTCTCCCCGGTCACGGGAATCTTTCTTCCCTCCACAGAAGCAGGACACTTCTCAGTGACAGGGTGTGCAAGGCACCTACTGCCTCCACCAGCAGCAGAGCGGGGAGGGAGCTGCTTTTCTCATGAGCTCCTGCCTCATTCACAATTTGCTGTCAGGGTGGCAGCTCCTTCGGTGTCGGATTTTTGAAGACGGGTGCTGGCCATGGAGAGCAGTTAGGCGGCGGGGTATTCTGTGCGGGACGTTGTTCAGACCAAAAAGAGTGCAGAGCTCCAAAAAAGAGCTGAGATTTACTTCTTGGTACTTAAGAGTCTTGCAGAGCTGGGTTAATAAACATACAAAATTTGGTAAGAAACGTTAAGTCTTATGCTTTAAGTTTTAAGCCAGCCTCTAATTACTAGGGTTTAGGAGATTTCCTGAACCGTCCTCTGTAGCATCTGGCACTGAGCGTTCCTGGAAGCAAGATGCTGGAGCAGCCGTCCCAGCTCCGCAGCCTTCCCCAGCGCAGCTCTGCTTTCCCTGCTGCACGCTCCGCTCACAGCCCTGGCCCATCAGCTGCAGCTGATCGGGCACGCTGATGAGTCTGACAGGCCTTGATTGCAATTAAGTTGCTGCTACTCATTGCCCCGGGTCTGTTTTCCATCAGCAGGAGCAGTTCAGCGTGCGCAGCCGTCAGCCTGATTTTATTGGTGATCCAGGGGAAAGCAGCCGGGCTGCAGAGATGTGGGAATAACTCAGATAAAAAAAGTCACAAAAATTAGAAAATTCAGGTCATGGTCACATGAGGATCACTTAGCAGCGGGCATGGTAATTAGTGTCTTGATTTGGTGTCACCAGGGGTGAGCCCAGCTGCTGCCCCTCTGGGTTGGGGGGGCTGTAAGGGGGGTGAGAGCAGCGGGGGCTTTGCTCTGTGTCTGTGCCTAGTTGGACGGAGCAGGGCAAGGAGCAGCACGACCCAGACTGGGGATCTGGGAGGGGGGAGATGGAATATCCCCCACTCCGAGAGAGGGGGCTCTCGGTTCTGGCCTGGATGCAGCTCCAGCCTTCTTAAGGATGCTTCAAATCTTTACTTCTGGGTGGCAAAAGCCTCAAGATAGAAACGCAGCCCCGTGCGGTGTTTACCAGCACCCGTTTGGCTGCTGTTACAACGAGCATTTCGTGTCAGACTTTGTTCCCATCTCCAGGCTGGTGGTGCTGGCCGGCCGGCGCGGATCCCGGGCATCCCAGTGAGGAAGGCGTGTGTGGTGGTGCTGGTGCTGGTCCCATCTGTGCCCCCCGCTTTGCAGGGGTGACACCACAGCCACAGCGACCGCTCAGGCAGAGTACACGCGCTCGCTGCAGCCAGCAGTGGCTCCCGGCCCAACACTGGTACAGTTACTTATTTCTGCAATATTCCATACTATGCATATTTATAATGCCCTTTCTCCACAGACCCCAAAGCATGTTAATTGACTCATTAACAAACTGTTAATGGCTGTAGTAATTTAAGTCCTAAGCACACCTATAAATTAGAAGTTTTACTGACAGACTGAAGTGAGGATCCGAGGTCTGGCTTGGTTACAGCTCAGCCTCGTGGCCTGAGTTAAGGTGATTCTCTGAGCGGGGGAGCTAACGGGGGGTGGCTCAGCCTTTTCTGCGAAGCCCGGAGATGCTGCACAGCCATGGGAGGACTGAGGGCAGTTTTGTCATCCTGGAGACAGGGTACGTCCCCCTCGCCAGCTACGCGCTCAATCGGGGCAACTCGCCACGTTATGGGCAACTAAACGTCAACGAGAGCGCGTTCGTCGGTGCTGGTTTTATTTTCTCCTTAATGAAATGTCAAAGGAAGGGAAAACGGCAGCAAATGTCAGCAATTGGTCTTTTATCACATAGATGGTCACTCACAGGCCTTCTCAGTGAAGATGCCAGTTTATCAGGAGGGAAAAACCTTGGATGGATTTGACAGAGTGGAAGGAACTCAGATTTCCATTAGCGATCACCTTTTAGCCAGCCCCAGATACGCTGATTTGCTATAAACACACTCAGCTATAAATACAGCAGTGAGTGAGCAAAGCCTCGGGAGCGTGTGCTGTCCCAGGCTGGGGGGGTGGCACCGCTTTGCCAACTTGATTAATCAAAGCAGGGAGCAAACGAGCACCCGCTCTCGCCGTAAAGCGTAATGACTGTCACTGAACTTCTGTCCGGGGCTGCGTGTGCGGTGTAAAGATTGCTCCAAAGAAACCAGGGGTGGCTGGCTCAGCTGTGGCCCTACCAGCTGGGAAAACACAGCAGCGTTAGAAAAGAAAAAAAAAAAAAAGAAAAAGAAAAAGAAAGAAAAAAGCAGAAGTTTCACTGAAAAGCTGCATTTATTTTGTTGTGATTCGTGGATGCAAACACTGTGGCGGGGAGGGATGGTGGGGGGAATTTATCTGTATTTCCTGGATAGAAGAGATGCTGCTGGATGTTAGAAACAGTGAGGGGCAGCCCCGGTGTTGCAGCGCTGGAGATGCAAACGTGTGTTTCAGTGACGCCGCAGAGCTGAAGATAACCTTGAGAGTACGTGCGGAAAGAGCCGGTGGCTCGTCAGGAGAGACGACAATTAACGGGGAGATGGATGGGCGGTGACCAGCCGAGCGTGGTGGGGCTGGGGAGGTCAGCCCCGTGGTGCTCGCAGCCAGCGAGAAAGCAAGAAGGTTTCCAAAAAAATCACTGCTCTGCCATGCTTGGCACTCAGACTTAAATAAATAGATTTGACTTTGCTTGCCTGGCCCACAGGACCCGTCTGCCCCTGGGCTTTGCTTGTGGGGAGAAAAGGCTGGGCTGCCCAACGTGTGGGGCTGCGATTTTGAGCTGCCTGATACTCTTCTTTCCTGGGGGGAGATGACACTAGTAGGGTTTTTTTTACCATTACAGGGATATTTTAAAACATAACGATGACTTTCAGGGAGGCTGGCTTGGATGGCACAGCCACGTTCGAGACCTTGATTTAATGACTCCTCTCCCCCCGGGGCTGCCATCCTGGTCCTTCACTCCCCAACTGGAGCGGTGACACTTGAAGAAATCCATTCTGCTGCTCTCACGAGACAGCACGGTCCACAACGCGAGGGGCAAACGCTGACACCAGTGCTGGGACTCAGTGGGGAAACTCAGCCGGGGAAGGCAGCGCCCAGCCGGGTCTCACGCCCTTTGCAATAACAACGCGAGGGACAGGGATACACCTCGAAAGGAGCTACAAAGGTCAGTGCAGGAGCGGCTGCAGGCAGGGGAGGATCACAGCAGCAGGAACGCCGCGGATCTTCCCCCCGTTGGGATCGTGGCCAGTAACTGCCCGGTGAAATTGCCGCCGAGGAAACGACGGGGAGGAAGCAGCAGAGCGGCGTGTAAGTGCAGAAGCCACCGGCCGAGCGAACCGGAGCACGGTGTGATATATTTAGCCAGCGGTGGTGCAAAATACGGAAATAGGAAGATAAATCACAGATGTGTCCGATACCTGCCGGGTGGCTTTCTCAGGCTAGTTTATCAATGAATTAATTGCAAAGGTGTCTGCCTTAACTCATCGGACATTGGCAAGCGGGAAGCCCTCCAGTGAAATGCAGGCCGCTGGCGCTGGGCTTCATCCATGATTTAGTCAAATACCTGAGCCTGTGCTGCAAACCCCGGACTTCAGTTAGGCCTGAGCATGTGCTTAAAGTAAGCTCAGATGCTCAAGTGAGTTGCTGTGCGGAGATGGATCTATCTGTACGCTTAAATTCGTTCCTGACACAGCGATTTTTCAGGTTATTTTGGTATTTGCGTGCTGCTGCCCTCAGAGAGCCCCTCCGGTGTGGTTCGCCCTCAGAGGGGAAGTTTCTTCTTTCAAGTTTCGGTCACGGTCCCCAGCTCACGCCCTGGGTGCTCAGATCCAAACCAGGCACTGAACAGAGAGCGGAGACGTACCAGCAGCACCGTCCAGTTTTCGAGTGGGCTTTTTGGAAGAGAGACTCTGCTCAAACTCTGCTGCTCAGACTCCGTGTTCTGCGGAGGGGAACCGGCTGCTGCCATCCCGCTGCCCGACAGCTCGGCCTGGGGACTCCTGCACATCAGTTCCCGGCCACAAACGTGAGAGGGGATGTTAAAATTTAACTCAAAAGGGATTTTCAATTACACAAACGTTTCTGTGAATAATAGGCTTTGTGAGGTATTATTCTACAAATCCTAAATGTGAGGTTTAACCTCCTCATTATTATCCCTTTAATTTCAGAAAGCCTTTGAGGGCCTTAATCTTCCGCACAATTATGTCCAGGCGGAGCTGGTGGCCGCGGTGACACGGAGGGGTGGCAGGTGCTCGGGCTGACCTTTATCAAACACGATATTAAACTATCGTATCACGTTTCCTCATCCCAGGGCGGGGGCAAACGGACACTTCTCGGGGCAAACGCAACTTTTTTGGTGTCTCCTGAGTATGCTGAAGTGGGGCGATGCTGTCATGGAGCCCTGGGGAAGGCTCAAGGAAGCTGTGAATCTGGGGGGGGGTCTGGGAAAGGTGGGACACACACACACACACACACACACACACACACACACCCCGGAATGGTGGGACCCCCCAGGGAAAGATGGGACACCCCCCCCGGGAAAGGTGGGACCCCCGAGGGAAAGGTGGGACCCCCGTGGAGCTGCTGTTTGCTGCCCCCCCCTCCCCGCAGGTGTTTGTAGGGTGGCTCTGGGGGTCTCGGGGGTCCCCAAGTCTCCAGCGGGGAAGCTCTGTGGGGAGCAGCAGACCCCCGCATCTCGGGGGGGGACGGACACGGGACCCCCCCAGATCTCTGCCCAGTCTCGGGGT
>NW_020799130.1:3562140-3598127 GCF_003259725.1 Athene cunicularia
GCCCCCCCCCCAGCTGTGCCACACGGGATACGGGACCGTGGGGACGGCAGGGAGCGTGGGGCTGGCAGCTCCCCGTCCATCCCCGCACCCCCGGAGCCACCTGGCTTCACCCCCCCGGGGTGGGACGGTGGCGCCCTGGGCTTTTGAGAAATCCAGGCTTTTCTCTGGCACCCTCAGTTTCTAGCTGGGATGTGAGATAAATGCAGCATCCAGCCTGTCCTTGGCTTTTCCTTTCCCTTCTCAGGTTTGGGAGCCGTGTGTCGGGTGCGGAGCCCCTGCCCCGCTGCAAACCCTCATCTCCCCGTGGCATCGCTCCCCCCCGGCCTCCGTCCCTTCGCCCTCACCCGTTGCGGGGCTGCCTCCCCGCTTGGCACCCGCGCGCGGCGCTGGGAGTGCTGCCGGGGTTTAGGGCTTATCTCCCATCTCGCCTTCGCAGGGAGCTGAGTCACTGGTGGTTACCCCAGGTGCACGTCCGTGTGTGTGTCCCCCCCTCCTCCCAGCCCCTCAGTCCTGCCCCTCCCGGCGCTGCAGGTTTGTGGGGGGCTGCAGAGTTTGGCCCCGCTGCCTGGAGGCGGCTGAAGGAGGCCGAGTACAAGGCAGCGAAGCCTTCAGGGACGTGTTTTGTCTGCGGCGAGCAGAGTCTCCTCTCCGGGAGCCCCATCGCTCCCCAAGGCCGTGGTTTGTTGCCTCTTGCTCAAAACAAGACTCTGCTTAAACACGAGAGCTGCAGATCCTGGGTTGCCAGCTCCGTGTCTGGAAGTTCGCTCCTGCGGTGCAATTTCAGGTTTAGAAATACCCACCTGACTTTCAGTTTGGTCCCCAACTCATCTCTGTTTTTAAGACCTTCCTTCCTCCCCCCCCACCCCAGCACATAAGGGAAGGGGCTGGCGACCTCCTTGGTGATTTCCAAGGGAGAACAGGGACCTCGCTGAGGCTTCACCTGTGTGATGGGCTCCTCAGGGCTGTTGGTGACCGATTTAGCAAGTCGCAGCCCATCGCTTGGATCTCTGCAGCGGTGCGTGGGTTTAGCAAATCCTGCCTCAGCCTCTGTGGGCAGGTGATGCTTAGCCCAGGGTAAGGTTATTGCCATGCCTGGGGCAGCACTGAGCCCCCCCCTGTGCCCGGCTGGGGCTGATGCTCAGGATCCTCTTGGTTATGGGGCGCTCACAATTAAGCTGAGGAGCTGATGGATATTAAAGGATCGCTGCTATTTGCTGTGGCTCGTGGAAGAAATGTTGGGGGTTTGTGTTTGCTGCCGTGGAGAGATACGGAGGTACGATGATGTCTCCCACGTGAACACCTCGCGGTCGGTGTGTGGCTGAAGTTGCTGTCACCTCCCCTGACAGCCGGGTCTCTGCCCCATCTCCTTCCCCCAGCGCCTCGTGAAAGCCGTGGCAGCGCTGGGAGCTCCCAGCTGCTTGGGGCTGGGAGTCCAGCAGTAGCTAAACCAACACCCTGCTCATACATAAACCCTCCCTCGGGGCTTGACAGGGCTATCCTTGTGCGTTTGAGAATCCAAGAGCCTCTTCGTTGTCCCTCTAGAGCTCCCGGAGAACTGGACCGATACGCGTGAGACGCTGCTGGAGGGGATGCTCTTCAGCCTCAAGTACATGGGCATGACGCTGGTGGAGCAGCCCAAGGGAGAGGAGCTCTCTGCGGCCGCCGTCAAAAGGATCGTCGCCACCGTGAGTGTCCGTGCTGGAGCAGAGCCCTGTCTCCTGCTGTTCAAACACGTCTGTCACTGGGGAGAGTTTCCAAAGCCGCAGGTCTGGAGGCGGTGCTGTCGGTCTGCAGGCTGGGGGGGGGCGGCAGGATTGCAGCTCCAGCCCTTCCAGGGGCGAGCAGGCATCGGGCGGTGTAGGTAGAAATGCAGACGGCGGCGCTGGGAAGCCCTTGGGGGCAGCCCCGCGCGTGGGGCGGGCTGTGGAAGCTGCTGTTAGTGTCTGAGCTCTGGCTCCCCTTGATAAGCTTGGGTGACCCTGGGTGTGGAAGAACCCTCTGACCTGGTGAAATCAGCCTTCCCCAGGGCTGACTCTCCTCTTGCAAGGCGGGGACAGCGTTTTGAGTGCAACCAGCACGTGACTGAGAGCTGGCCTGCAGTTCTGGGTTTTTCTTCCCAGGATTTGGAGGGTTAAGAGGAGAAAGGAGCATGACAGCTTGTTCCGATTCCCAGCCAATACAGCTGCTGTCCTGCTGTAACCTCTGATGCAAGAGGGACCAATTTTCAGCCATCTTCTGGCACCAAGTCTCCCTGGAGCCCCTGCTCACTGGGCTCCAAGTAAAATTAACGCTTCTTTAAGCCCTTATAAAACTGAATGAAGCAAAGACCCAATTGTACAGTTAGCCCTCGTAAAACTCAATGGGGTGGCGAACTGTGCTGGGTAATGATGGATCCTTTCCTGGCATGCGCTGAGCTGGACGGGAGGGAAACGCTCGCATGAAACGGGAGCCGCTGGCAGAGCCCTTCACGTCTGTTCTGGTCGACCGAAACGGAGCCTTTAAATAAAAGCCCTGGGGCCAAGGCCAGCCTTGGAGGGGCAGGACCGACCGCCAGCCCATCTGGACATGGCTCAAGTGACGTCTCCAAGGAGCAAGGCTGAGGACTAGCTAGCTCTGGTTTTTTTTGGTTTTGTTTTTTTTTTTTTGGAGAGAGGCTGGGTAGTGAGCTGAACATAACCTGTAGGCCAAAAGTACGAGACTAGTAAATAAGAGAAAGTGGCACTTAAAAGTCTAGTTACTTTTTAAGCCGGCGTCCTGCCCTCAGCACAGGGGATGCTTTGCCGCTCAAGCGAGGTTTGGCAGCACAACTTGAAGCCACCTGCTCGGGAGCCCACGTCTTGCAGGACCATCCTGCTCCCAGCACGGCTCCCTTGTTCATCCTGGGCTCACCCTCTGCTCCAGAGCTGGCCCTGAAGATAAAACTCAGAAAACTCTGGCACTCACGTGGCTCGGCCAGAGCAGCTGAGGCTTTGTGCGGATGGACACGGGGAAATCCTCCTGCATGTGCTGGGCTGGAAGCACCTCTGCACAGTGTGGGGTGGAGGGTTGTGTCCTTGTCTCCTCAGTGCCAGCAAAAATCACTGCTTCGGGGAAGGAAAAGTTTTAATGAGTGCCTTATCACATCTGGTAGTAAATCCGGTCTCTAGTACTAACGAGTGCTATTAATATGCTTATTAGGTAGTGGTATCTGCTCTGCTTACATACCTTTGGATGTGTCAGTGTTAAAAGCCTGTAACTTTCCCTTTCCTCTTTCCCTTCCGAAGGCGAAAGCAAGTGGAAAGAAACTGCAGAAAGTGACTCTGAAAGTCTCGCCCAGAGGGATCGTGTTAAACGACAGCGGAACGAACGAGCTGATCGAGAACGTCTCCATATACAGGTGGGTGACGGGGTGCGCTGCAGCGGGTGCGTGTCCTGAGGCTCCTCGTCTGCTCCTCGCTGGCCATCGCGTCTCGATGGAAAGCAAAGGTGGGGGCAGGAGGGTGGTTGCTAAATTTAAGGTAAATTTACATCTGGTGCAATAAGTGTCCAGCCAGGGGTAAGGAGAGCCGTGACGAGCCTGGAGATGCTGTGTGTGCGGACTGCAGAGCCACAGCCACTCCGCGGCCCCGCGTGGCTTACGGCCTGGTTTTGGCAGTAGAAATGCCAAAGCCTCGGGGATGACGGCACGAGTCGAATACGGAGGATGGTCAGAGCGTGTCCGAGCGGGTGAGGGATGCAAGAGCCGGAGCTGGGGCTGCCCTCCCCTCGCTCGCACCTCTGCTGTGTTTAAATAGCTCTGAGAAAGAGCAGGGCTGGCCCGGCTGTTGACAGCAGCTGGCGTGGGGAGGGCAAGGATGGATTATCCCATACCTGCTCCTCTGGCTTTGATGAGTATTTCTTCCAAAGAGGCTGGAGGCAGGCGCAGGCCTGGTGGAACAGGGCTCAGCTCAGACCCGGCCCTTTCCATCTCCTCCATCCCTTCTCCCTCGACATCCCCCACACTCTGCTTGTGTCCTTCACCTGCTGCTCTGTCCCCCTCTGCTAAAGGCGGGATGGGGAGCACGGGGTCGGGGCGCTCTCTCTAACCAAACCACTAACCCGCTTGCTTTTCTCCGGTTGAAGCTAAGCAGTCACGTACAGCCACCGGTGCTGAGCCCCGGCCCTCCCCAGGAGATAAACCTGCTGCTAAAGAGCAGAGCTGGGCGAAGCGGCCGCGCCAGGATCGGGATCACTGCGCTGGTGTCAAAGCAGGCAGAGCCACGGGGTTTAAGACGCTGCCTTAAATTTTCCCCAGATGCTTTAACAGCCATCGATAAAGCTGTTCCTCCCGGTCAGTGCTCATGTACCAGCGTCCCCTCGATTCGGTTGACTGTGTCAGCACGTCCTGGCTGTTGGTGTGGGGACTGACGCTGCTCCCCGGCGCTGTGGGAGCGGAGGTTACGGCCAGAGCTGGGGTCTGCGTGCATCTCCCCTCTCTGCGAGCGTGCTCCACCGGTGGCGGTCCCAGGACTGTCCTCTAACACTTCTACTGTCTTCTCTTTGGCTTTTCTATTCACCGGGATGATGCTGGCTCTGAGCTCTTGCCCCAGGTCGTGTGCTGGGGCAGGACGGGGTGGCTGCGGCTAAAACACAGCCACTGTCACTGGACGTGCTGCTGCCAGAGGGCTCAGTTGTAAAACTGGCTCGCATCAGAGATGGGTGTTGAGTTATCCCTTCCCTGGAAATTAATTGCCATCGAATATCGAGCTGAGCGCTGGGGGTCGCTGGAAGGGCCACGTGCCTGTGCAAAGACCTTCTGAGGCCTTGTCACGATGATTAAAAGAGCGGCCACGCTGGTTTGGGAGAGCTGGGAGGAAGGAGTGAACTTCCAAGTGCCTCTTTAATCCAGAGCACAGCTCGGCTCTGGGAAACAAAACACAGGCCATTGAGCAGAGGCATCCTCACACGCAATGAGAAACTAATGCAGTGTAAATAAATTTTGAATGTGCCTTTTTTTAAGTCCCAGCATTTGCTGGGAACTGGGACCTTCCAGTCCCCTCCCTGCGGACTCCGCGGGGCAGCGAGAACCGGAGCTGAAGGGGTGACGTGGGGCCAGGGGGAAACTTTCACCAAAGCGTCCCGCTTTTTCCTTGGGTTTTCTCTTTCCTTAACACTTGTTTGATCTGTCACGTGCCCAGGGAAGAGGCTTTGCGCGCTGCTAGGGCCTGCTGCCTTGCACTAAACCTCCGGGGCTGCTCCGCTCTGTGCTCGCTGGCTTCAGATGAGACGCTCAGTCCCGCAGCTCCGGGCATGGACGGACCCGTGGGAGGTGGCAGGAGCTGATGCTGCGGGACCCGCCGCCCTGTCACGGCCTGATCTCCCCACACAGGTCAGCCTGTTGCTTTTCCAAAGCTTTCTTTGGTATTTTGGAGCCAGGCCTGCCCTGCCCAGGGGCTGGGAGAGACGTGGCCCTGCTGGGGATGCTCCACTGAGGAGGCTGAGCCTCCTTCCCCGTGTCCCCTGTGCTCGGGGGGTCTCGGAACATCTGCTACTGCGGATCTCAGAGCCTGAACTTCAGCCTTTCCAACAGCTTTTCTTAGGCACCCCTGCATCAATTTCTTTCCCTGGTTTGAGCCTCAAGATTAAATCGTAGGCTGAGAACAAGTCCTTCTCTCTCCTTGCAAGCTTATCCTCCAAGAAAAATCTTCCAAGTCTCTCTTCTGAAGGCAGAGCGTTTGTCAGGCATGGTCCCCGGCTGGCACACTGCAGTCTTTACCTTCTCTAACCTGTCCTGTCCTGCAAGGTGAAACATTTTCTCTTCTCTCCTGCCTGTGTGTGTGATGCACCTGGTTCACACCGTGGCTGCAGGAGTCCCTCTGGGCTTCTCTTACGCTCAAGCCAGTGGCATCGACTCCTCTGCCTTGGGCAGGAGCTGCACTGAAGCCTGGTAACGCTCCTGTGCTCCCTCTGCCTTCCCTGCTCGGCCCCAGAGCTGCAGCCCTGGGGTAGGCGCTTGCTGCCAGGTCAGAGGAGGGGTTGGTTGATCTCCTTTGTGTGCAGTGCCCCGGACAAGACGTTTCGTTCTGTCTTTCAGGATATCCTACTGCACGGCAGACAAGATCCACGATAAAGTGTTTGCCTACATTGCCCAGAACCAGCTCAATGAGAACCTGGAGTGCCATGCCTTCCTCTGTACCAAACGGAAAATGGTCAGTCCAGAGGAAGAAATGGGGATGTGGCTGTAGGAGGAGGAAGCAGAGAGGGGCTGTGCTGGTGAGATAACGGCTCTGCCCCTAATTAGAGCAAGGGGGGGCCCTGCCCCAGCAAACGGCCACGGGAGAGCACCCACCCTCGTGCTGCCCTCACCGCTGGCCCACAGGCTCTCCATCCTGGCACTACCTGGCCACCGCTCGCTCGCGTGCGGGCGTAACTCCGGGCTGCATCCAGCCCATCACCTCAGTGCGGGTAAAAGCCGTTCTGCCCCAAGGTGTGGGGCAGGGCTGAGAGGACCTGGCCCTGCACCTGAAACCCCCCTGCCCGGCTGCAGCCCCAGCTGCTGGGACTCTTCCCAGCTCAGCAGCCACTTGCCCAGGCTGCCGGAGCGCTGCCGGAGCCCGGCCGAGCCCGGCGTGCGGGGAGGTCTCGGGGGAGGCTGGCAGCGAGGTGCCCAGGGGTGGCCTCGTTGATGGGAGGCATTTAGCCAGCGGTTCTGGGCTCGCCGCCCTGGCTTCCCTCCATTTCTTCCCATTGAAGCTCCTTATCCAATTTTTAGCGGCGTCTTTGCGGCCGAGGCCGTATTCTCCCCACAGAGACCCTGCTGGGTGCCGAGGATGGGGCTTGGAGCAGAAACCTGCCTATAGAAAACAGCCTCTGGCTCTTGCTTTGAACCTGCTCGTGAGATTTTTTTTCCTGCTGATTCAGTGCATCGGGCTGGGCAGGGAACCAGCCCTGACGAGCTGGCGAGGGGGAGAACTGGGTCACTGGGCACCAGCTGCAAGTGGGGCAAGGAGAGCCCTGGGGGTCTCCCCGGTGGAACCAGAGCTGGGGCTGAGCCCCCTCCCTGGGCAGGAAGGGGCTTTAGGGGAGAGGTGTAAGGCAGGTCAGATCCCTCTGCCCCCAGGAATCCTTCCCCTGGTGCCTGTCGCAGGGAAATGAACCTCCCGAGAGCTGTTCCCACCCAGTGCATCCCGGCGTGGTGATTCCTGGGTCCTTACGGGCATCCCTGTGCCCAGAGCGTGGCCACTGCAGCTTTGTTAATATTCCACGCTTCTCCCAATGCTTTTTTTTTTTTTTTTCCCTTCCTGGGGAGAGAATAATGGAAGCTACAAGTTGTCTCTCCTTTCTTCCGTGTGCGCTCCCATCCTTGCACAGTGAAGATAAGCCTCGCTCTGCAAATTAAAATTTAAATCTCGCCAGTGCTAAAAGAATTATCTCAGTGGTACATCAGCTCAGTGCGTCTCCCTCAAATAAAGTTCTCCAAGGCCTTTTGTGGCAAAAACGAGAATTTTTTTTTTTTTCCCTTGTCTATAAAATGCATGAATGACATGCGGGTAAGGTGATGCCCTGCTCCCAGACAAGGGTCTGTCCCTGTCCCAGGGCAGGGTCCCTGAGCGTACTCACAGCTACCAGTCATGGACATATAATTAGTCCGTATTTTTAGTTCATGGGTAATTCTCAACGGTAGCTGGGTCTATTAAACTTGATTCAGATGTGACAGCTTAAATTGTAAACAGCTGTGAGGAGTTTCATACTTAATTACCATATTTAAGTTTTTTGCCATAAAGCGTTTGCACTTCCATCAAAGATGTAAATAGCTCCGACGTTCAGATGAGCTCTCCTGCTTTGCGAGGCTTAATTGGCACCCGCAGGTTTGCTGGGTCTCCCCGTCCCTCCTGCGCAGGAGCGCCCGGTTTTTGGGGGACACCCGTGCTCCCCCCGCGTCTCCGTGCTCCGAGCTACCAGGGGCTGCGGGTTACGGCCCCGGATCTGGGTTTGTTTAGTTTGCAACTTCATAAAACAAACTCACGCCTCGAGGCTCCTGCGGCGCGCCAGCCTTGCGGAGTGTTACTCGTTATCTCCTTGCACTTAAACTGCTCGTGAGCTCTGCCTTCTCCTAATGAAACTGGCATTTATGTCACTATTTATACATCTCCAGCAACTCAGGCTATTTAAGGTGATGGTTTTTTTTCATGCTGCTCAAACTTTCGGCTTGGGGAGGAACGGGGGGGGCTGAAGGGGAAGGTCGCTGCTCCTGCTGCGGCCGTGGCTGTTGGTTGAAGCCAGCGAGACCCCAGCTTCGCTCGGGGGAGCCAGGGGAGGACCCTGGGGTCTCTTGTCCTGCCTCTAAGATTTCTCCCCGTCGGACAGAGCTGCAAATTCGTGGCGTTTGACCCCGTTGCTCTCAGGTTCCCTGTGCGTGCGGTCGGGCGTGGTGCGGGGCTCTGGGCATCCCTCCCCAGCACTGCTGTGGCCGACGGCAGCGTGGGCCGGGGCTCGATTCCCTTTGAGGTGTTGGTGGTTGTGGTGGGTGATGCTCTGTGGCGGGTGCAGCCCAGCCCAGCCCTGGGCAACGGGGAGCGCCGTCCCCCAGGGAGCTGCGAGGACGAGCCGGGGCCGTGGGACACTTGTGTTGTTTAGATGATGCTGAGGTGTGGGGTGCGGGAAGAGCTGCACGTGCCCCGTGGCCAGGAGCAGCTCTTCCCTCCCCATCCGTCAGCACGGTGCCTGTGACAGCCGCGTCCCTGCCGCCTCCATCTTCCCATGACACCTAAAGACGTGTCTACAACGAGCTGCGTGTCCTACACAGAGCAAGTCTCTGCTTCCATCAATATTTGATCACCCCTCCCCAGCCAGGCGGGGAGCGTGCTGAGCAGAGGACTGCTTGGATCCAGGTTAACATGAATCTGCAAAGCAAAACCTCCAAGTGATTTAAATCTGCATGAGGACCCGGTGATTAACGTGCTGCCTCACCGCTGTCTTTCCAGGCACAAGCAGTCACCCTCACTGTAGCCCAGGCCTTCAAAATCGCATTTGAGTTCTGGCAAGCAGCTAAGGAAGGTGAGGTTTTTTTTTTTCCTCTCTTCCCACTCTTCGTGTGAAAATTCAAGGGATGACTTTAGGGTTTTCCCAGCTTTCCAGTGCCTTTTGCCCTCGCCCTCCGAATTTCCAGGCTGCTGTTAAGGTTGGTCCAACCTCGGGTGTGATTTAAGGCATCTTTGAGGTTTCTCTTGACAGCCTTTGTAAATCCAGCCACATTCTGGCTGCGCTTCTTTCTTGCAGGCGGGGTGTGGAGGACCTGGTGCTTGTGATACCTCAGAGCCCTGCTGCTGTCAGGATTTTTGCTTTCACCTTTCACGAGATTATAAAACTTACCTAGAGCCTGGGCTGCTGTGGGCAGAGGAGACCTGGTGGCCCATCCTAGCTGTCCCCCCCCGTCCTTCCTCCCTAAAAGCTTGCAGGGAAGTGCTCTGCAGGCAGTGACAAGGTCTCTTTTTTTTTTTTTTTCAGAGAAGGAAAAGCGGGAAAGATCCATCTTGGAAGGAGAAGGGACAAGCAGCCCCAGCTCAGAAGCCCCTGCCCACCCCGACGCATGTAAGTCACCAACAGCAGAGCTTTGGTTTGAGCTCAGGGATGGGGAACAGCTGGAGGTTTGAGGGGTTTTCCCTGAATGGGGCAGGCTCCCCGATGGGCTTTGAAGACCAGTAAGGAGCAAACACTTGTCACAGTGGAGATGTTGCCCTCAGCAGAGTGTTTGGGACACAGTGGCCGCCTGCCAAGTCCTTTCATCTCCCCCTTAAATATCTCCTACAGCCCCTCATACACAGCTGCTGCCACCCCAAATCTGTTTACTTCTGCCCCAGGCAAATGGGCCGTAATGTCTTTATGAGCTTAGCGCGGACTCCCACATGCCAAGTTTGATTCTGGGTTTGTCTCAGACCCGAAACACTTGCCATCCCATTGGCTGAAGGAGATGGACATCCAGGTGCCGCTCTGCCTCCGGCTTCCCTAAGGAAGGAGACATGCGTGAAAATAAAACAATGAAATAGTAAACCCCCTCATAATTCAGTGCCTGGCTGTGGGTCCTCTCCTGCCTCTGAAACACGAGATGCATAGGCCGGGAGAAGTGGGACAAAAGGCTAATCTCTCTGCCATGCTGGCCACGGAGATAAGAGGATTTGGCACAGAGGAAAATAGCATTAAACTGGGCTTCCTTCCAGCCTGCCACGTCTCGTTTCTTCATGTGAAGGCCCAGGACTGGAGGAATCTGTCACAAATGGTGGCACACTGGGATAAGTGAGGCCCGGGGCTGCCGTGGGTGTAGGAATGGGCTCTGGCATCGATGCTCCACAGCTGGGGCACTTCTGCATCTGCCCTCACTGCAGGGTGACGGGGAGGACTTGAGGCTTCCCTGAAACAACCCAGCCTGCGGTGTACCGGCAGCCCTCAAGCTATAAACTGTTCTTCACCCAGTGCAGGGTTTGCCCTCGGTCCTATAAAATGATGATGTGTCTTTGTAAAGTGCTAAATCGATGCATGGGCTGAGCTGAGGCTGTCGCCCAGGGTCTGTTTGTGCCCTGGGCTTGGGATGTTCTGTCAGCTTTGCCTGGGGCTGATCCTGACTCACCCTGACCGTAGGCAGGTACCCAGGAGCCTCCCCTGATGGCTGCTGGAGGGACCAGCCGGCTGATCCTCCCCTGTGTTCCTGATCCCTGTCGAGGGGGACTGGGATGCCTGATCTGAGCATCCCAAATTATTCAGGCTGAAACCACACCCCCCTCTGGGGTGAATGCATCTTCTCTGTGCTGAAATTGGGGGGCATCCTGAAGGAATTTGATTCCCCTCTTGAGGGGAAGTGATTACTGCAGAAAGGCTCAGTCTCGTGTTATCTCTGTTCTCCCCTCCCCTGCCTCATTCCCTCTCTGCTCTGTTCACAGCAGCAGCCACGGGGAACTTGCTGGATTTAGAAGATCCTGCCAAATCGCCCCTGACCAGCAGCGCAAACTCCCCACACTTAGATAACAGCATGTTTGGGCCCAGCTCCTCTGTAAATAACAACGTGGTGTGGGTAAGTGCGCGCCCGGGTCACCGCCGCACCTGCCGAGCCGGGGGGGATGCGATGTCACCTCCATTTCATGTGTTCCAGACCCCTTCACGGGCCTTTCTCTTGGCTAAACCCCCTGCCCGGGAGCTCTGGGGTGGCTGAGCCCTTCAGGCAGGGTTTCAGAGATGCCAAGCAAGCTGGATTTTGGTGTCCTACTCAGAATGATCGATCAGTGTTCAAGTACCCACTGCCCTTTTTAGTCTCTGTAAATAAAAACGAGATTGCAAGGCACTCTGAGAAACGCCGCTGTCAGATAATTGAATATTACTTATTCTTGAGCAGCATTTCTCAGTGGTTTGTCACTTAATTGAGAGACCACCTAACTGCTCTGTTCGGGGGAAAAAATCATTATGTTGATGGCTTTTGTTTACTGTTCACTAAAACAGGTTATATTTATGTTCGTTATTACTCTTATTTTTCCCTTGTTCTTGTTTGCGGCTCTATCTGGATTGTATGAGCACGGGTGGCTTCTCTAAAATGCCTTCAGTCCTCTGGGTTAATTGTTTCGTGGCCCATTAATAGAAAAATAACAACCCAGTCCATGTGCCTGGGTGTGCACCCCTCAGGGAGCCTCCTCCATGCCCAAGTGCTCCATCACCGACTGGGCTGGGGCTGATCTTTTGAAGCCCCACTTGACCCAGGACCTCCCCGCCACCGTTTTTTTGGAGAATTGAAGGATAAAGACCTTTGCCTGGAGCCTATTTCTTGAGCCTGCTGGGTCTGAGCCTGCAGCTTTTCAGGTTAAACCTGAAGATCAGCTCTAAGTCATATCAAATCCTGGAGGCTTATCAGCGGTCTCCAATCCCTCCCTTCTTGCAGAGTTTTCATACTTTCCATATTACATTAAGTCTGTAAGTGCATCACAGGATTTTGGGAATAGTCAACTCTGTCCATAGCAAAGCTCGTCCAGAGCCCATCCTCCTGCATGGGAAACCTTCCACCTCCAGGCAACTCAGATGCTTTCCCTGGGAAACCTGAAGATCAGAGATAAAGGATCACAGAGATCTCAGGTCCCCCCTCTGCAGAGTTGCTTTCTGGTTCCTGATCCAGAAAAGCCCCGAGGGATGCCCGGAGCATCTTGCCGAGCTCTGTCCAGGTCCCTCCTCTTAGCAGGTACCCACAGCAAGTTCCACGGGAGAGCTGGAAGAGCCAGGGGCTGTGGTTAACCCCAGAGCAGGACGTGGGCCAGCCGATGGGCCACTTCCAGCCCACGCAGGCCACCGGGGCAGACGGGAAACGGCCAAGCCCCTGCCCCGTCCCTGGGCTGCGAGGGGAGTGCGGCATCCCCGAGCCTGGAATCTGCTCGTAGGAAGCCAGGACCACCCGGAGTTATGCCTGATACCCTGGGCTTGTGCAGAGAGAGATAAAACCCGCCCGAGGAGGCAGATTGCCAAGAGGAGCGCTGCTTTAGGCACTCGGAAGTCAATACGTATATATATTTTTTGTCTGCCATGCTCAAGTGTGGAGCCAGATCTCTAAATACACTTTTGTGCGTTCTCTTAGCAACTACTTCTCTCTCTTTTTATCTCTTTAACAAAGGAAATGGATGATGGTCTCGACGAGGCATTTTCAAGGTAATTCTAATAACTCCCTTTACAAGTTCATGCCACCAGGGACCAGCCCTGGAGACTTGACTAGTGACTGGCTTTTAATAAAGCTTCTAATCTAATCAGCCGCTGTGATCTGACCTAGGCAGCTGCCCCATCAGTGCCTCAGCTGTTAATTGAAAGATAGGCTTTGAGGCTGGCTGATAAGCCAAATATTTTGACAACCTTTTAAGGATGGAGAGAAGCTGTATGTGATAGGGAATTTAATTCCCTAAGCAGTTGGTGTGTCCGCTCCTGCTTGCCGGGGTGGTTTGAGGCTGCCTGTTCCCAGATCCCGCGTTAGCTGTGGTGATGCTGGTCCCAGCTTCTTGGCACGGGGGACTCTGCCCTTCCTCGCCCCTCTGTGGGGTTTGGACTAACCCTGGGATATTATTCCCGTCTGTCCCCAAACCAAGAGCAACTGCTGAGGGAGCCTCCCTGCTCCACTGGTCCTTGTTGCAGTGCGATTGCATCAGGGTGACTCTGATGCACCAATTTTGAATTCCTGCACCTGAGCACTTGTGGAGTTTGGAGCTTCACGTGGCTTAGGTCACTTCCCAATCCAAATTGAGAGCTTCCCTGCGCGTGCATGCCAAGCAGTCCAGCAATGTTAAACAAATCCGTTTTCTTTCAGGGGAGTTTTCCTGCCTGTCCTCGTGCAGTCAGGTCCCCGCGGGGTGATGGGGATGCTTTAGCTGGCGTGGGTCCCCTCCTCCAGATCAGGGCATGAAGCCACCCGGCCACTGTTTGGGCTGCGGAGGCCCCAGTTTGAGCTGCCAGGCCTCCTCCTCCTCCTCCAGCGGGGAGGTGCTGAGAGATGGAGTCAGGCAATGGCAGGGCTGAGCCCGGCGCCGTCACCTCCCCGAGAGCCGCTCGCCTCTGCCGGGGTTTGCAGCAGTGCAAAAAAAACGCTCAAGCCCTAAGGAAACAGCCCTTCGTGTCTTGTTTGGCACTCGGGAGTAATTTACAGCTTCTGCTTGCATGGTAGCCCTGTCCCAGGTTGTGTTTGATAAAGGGGCTGCTTGAATTTATGTCTTAATGTCATCTAACTTCCTCACCTCTGCTCCTTGCCCTACTTAATTAAGCAGATGTTGGTGGTGGTGGTTTTTTGTTTTGCATTGCTGGATGCCAAGCTGTCGCATCACCCTTGGCCTCCTGGTGACTCAGTATTTGGACTGCTCATCCGCCCAGGCAGATGCTTCCGAAAGCGTTCCTGCCACATCATCATCGCTGGACACTTCTTGATTAAAAAAAAAGTGTGCATGGCTAGTTTAATCTGAGGCTGATTCGACATCTTAGCAACCGTGCCTCCCCTGGATGAAACACCAAATATTTGAGTTAACCTTTGGCCCTCAGAGAATTGATGCTGCAGTGTTGCATTTTCACAGGAGTATTTGATAACACCGCAACAAACTGGGGCTTGTTAGGTTTTGCGAAACGTCTGGGATGTGCTGAGGTGAAGGTCTCTTAAAGCTGATCCTGCGGGCTGTTAACCATCATCTGAATCCTCCCGTGTCCTAACCCAAAGAGTTAAATGCTGGGGTCGGGGAGCACGGCGGGCAGGAGCTGCAGCACACGCTGCGTGTCCAGGCACACCACCACGAAAACTGAGTCACTGCAATGAGGCTGCTCCTTTGGTCAGCAGAGCCTTTGTGCTGAGATAAGAGCCCAGCTATCGATGCACCCGCCAGCGCTAGCTCAGGTGAGGAAAATGGCACCATTCTGCCAGATCATTAATACACGGGATGTCCAGACTACAAATTCCCTGGATGCCTGTAGGGGAGACGTTAGGATAAACCAGCAGCGAAACTGCAACAAACTTGAGAGCGCTGCAGATGTTACAGCCAGCTCTCCTCTTCCTGAATTATTTCATTCTGTTGGAGGATTTTGAAATGTAGAGCTGCAGCTAGGGTTCGGCATTACGGATGCATCGAGCATCCAGGCTATAAACCGCACGGATTTGTGTTCTTACTTTCTGTTTTTTTTTTTTCTCCTCTTAGACTGGCTCAGTCGAGAACAAACCCTCACGTCCTCGACACGGGACTGACGGCTCAAGACATCCAGAGTGCAGAAACGCTCTCACCTGTAGACTGGAACAAAATAGATTCCAACACAGGCGAGAAAGATGATCTGTTCATGTTTTGAGGTCAAAGGCATCTAAGAGCTGACAAGAGAATAACCACTAAAAGTCTGTGGAGTGAATCATGCTGTTCCAGGTGCTGTACGCAAGGGACTCTTCTGAGGGCTCTTCACCAAGTCAAATGATGCTACAGCACAGTTTAGACCAAAGCTTTAGAAATCTAATGCAGATTTTTGTACCTTGCTTTTATCTAAACCACGAGATGCTCTTGAACATATTTATTCATAGCTGTTACAGTTTACAAATATTATTGGAAGGTGTGTAGAGCATCTACAGTATTATGTGGCAATATACCATGGAAGAACCTTCGGCAGTGCCTGTCCCTCTCTGAAAAAAAGACTATGCAACACCAAAGTCTCTCTGTATACACTTTTCTAGACAAAGGTTTGCAGATGCAAATGCAATTGCAAGCACAACTGTTACTAATCCACTGTTTCTTGAACAACACATCACCTGCCTAGGCGGAGAGGAGGAGAATTGCAGCAGCTGCTAACAGTGTTAAAATCAAAGAGGTAGCAGAGATCTTGCTTTTGTTGTGAATGTCTGTGATACTCTCACAGTTGTCAATCACCCCTCTTGTGTTCTGGCTGTCTCTTTGCCAGCTTTGTGTGGGAATTGACACTTTTTTTTTTTTTACCCAAAGACTCTACGAAGTTTTGCACTTTAAAAACTTGAACTGAAAGCAATGGTCCGAGTTGTCAAGGTAAGCAGTGCCTGTAACTTCTCTTCAGAAGCTATTTACCCCAAAAAAAATCCCCAACCCCACAATGCCGCGGGTTTGTTTCAAAACTGACTGCTCACGTGCACCGTTTCTGATGGGACTCGAAATACCGAGGCTCCGTCGCACTGTTGGCTTTAAAATCAAAACCACCAGGGAGCAACAATTTGTTTTGCTAAAGCGTGTTGAAAGTTGCAGGTTGGGTGAACCCAGCAGCAATAGATCTGTGTTCTTAGCTCTGCTAAGTGGATTTGGCTGTGCATGCCTTTTTACTGTCTCGAAACCATTTGGTTGTTGCTCACTCAATAGACTCAAATGGAATTGGATTAGGCAAGACCAATACCTGGATGTTCAATTAGCAAGAGGTGCCCCCTCCAGCAGGACTCCCATCCTCTTCCCCCCCTTCCCCGACAAGCCACATCTCCTGTGAGGCTTGGGGAGCTGTCTTCATCTGCTCCTGGAATTGAAAATAAGTAATGGAGGTATAAAGCTTATGCTAATTAAAAGATTAAGTTTAATGATCCTAAATAGTCACACTGACAGTTTGCAGTGTTTGTGGCCTTATGTGAAGTATACTAATCTGTTTTATAGATTTGTAACTTGGTTTTGAAACACTAATTCATTCCCCAGATAGCTCTTTATAACTCTCTTAAAACTGCTTGCAGGAAAAAAAAAAAAAAGGAAAAAAAAAAAAAAAAAAAAAAGAAAAACCTCTTTGTCAGCTGTAAGAATTTATTAGGAAACAGCTGAGTGACTCTAACTTAGATTTGATTTTTATTTTTTTTTCCCCCTAAGTGTTATTGTGATAAGGTATCGAGGACTTGTGAAGCTGACTCATCATGTCTCTTAATAAAATGTGTGCTCTGTTTATCCTGCAAAATTGTGTTTAAAGTAATTTTATGTCTTGAAACTACTGTGCCCATGACTTACTTGATCTTAACGTGTAGCATCAGTCTCCTGCGATGGAAGGAATTATTCCAGGTTTATCCATGCTACAGAGGCACGTGGTAGAGACACGAACCTACTGCAGAAGTGATCCCAAAACTGTGCGGAGAGGTTGTAGCAAGTGCCTCGTCCCAACCCCGAGAAGCGCTGCTCTTCCCGGGAAAGAGCTCAGGCTGTAGGGATGGGCTGTGAGGATTTCTCTGTACATTGATCTTTCTCCTTTTGTAGAGACTCCAGGAGCATATACTGAAATGCACAATACTATATATGTATGTATATCGTTTTTTAAGAAAAACCTTACGCTGTAAAGAATATCTGTACCGAGGAAAATAAAAGTTCTAACTTTTTTTTTTTTGGAGTCTCCGTGCTGGGTGACTTTATTTTTCCCGTGGTTCTTTCAATGTGTAGAAGCCTTTGTGTTTCTAACCGGTTGAATTCTCCATCTCCCTTGATGCATAGCAGTAAGACTGGAAGCATCCACGGGAGGTTTCTGTCTGTTGAAGGTTGTTTCCAGGGCCACCCAGGTGAGAAGTTGGCTGCAGTTAGACACTAGTCCATGGTGCTGCCTCCAGGAAACACGGGACTGGATGTGGCCGAGAGTAAATCTGTCCCTGCCTGAGCCCCTGTGTCACTGGATTGCCCTCCAGGTAAGGGTGTGACAACAGATGCGAAGACAAGGTTGGTGCTTTGGGCTCTTCTGCAGATAAATGTGGTGCTGGTAACATCAAAACCCAAAATCTCTTAACTGATAAGAGTTTTTGAGTCACTGTGCAAAGTGCTTCTCCCTTGGGGGGGGGGGGTGTGTGTGTTTAATTTGTACAGATGCTTTTTAAAAACAGCCCGGAGAGCCCAGCACAGCCCTGTGTGCTCAGCTTCTCCCGGCAATTCCTGCCTTTGCTGCCTGCGAGCGTGGAGCGACCGGGCTCCCACAGCCACCGGCTAATCGGCTGGGAAGCACACGGAGAAATTCATCTGGGGATGCTGACAAAAAGATTAAACCTGCGTGTACCGCCACGCTCCCTTTGCAGTGTTGGAGCTGGGCTGTGGGCAGAGCAAAGGGGCTTTGCAGAGATGCCTCTGTTCCTATAGCATTAGACTAACCAAAAAAAAAAAAAAATCAATAAAAGTTCATTTTTCTGTTTAAATTGCCTGTTCCAGTGTGGGGAGATGTCCCAGATTATGAGTACTGAGTACCGGCAGTCTGCGCCTTCATGCATAACTGATGGTGATGCTGAGGAACAAATTGATCTTTCAGTTTTGATGTGACCTTTTTTAAGTGCCAGTTAAGAAACTTTCAGCATCTGTTTCCTTCACCTGCGATGGCTGTGAGCTCGGGAGGGAGGGAGGAAGGGGCACACCGTGGTGAGACACGGCTTTGCCACGAAAAGGCAGCTGCCTGCTTGGGGGGCTGCAGCATTTACCGGGAGCTGGGGGAGCTGTGGCTCTGCTCACCCCCGGACCCACATTTCTCCGGGGGGGGATGTGGAGCAGCTCTGCTGCCCGTTTTCCTCCCTTGGAGCAGCCGCAGCAGCAGAGGTGGTGGCGTGGGCTGTGGCGGTGCTGTGAAATGCTGGTCTGTCACCCTGCCTTGGCACGGGGTGTATATAGGATGTAACGACTCCATCCATCCTACAGATGGTAGCCAGCGTGGGCGAGGAAGCTACGCAGAGCCTGTCTTCAATCTCCCTCTTGAAATCACCTAAGAAAAAACACAAAATCACTAAAGAAACAAAACCTGCAGCTAGTGCAAGCCATGTGGTTCAGAGCTGATTTCTTGAACTGCTGGTGTGGTTACTCGTTAAAACTCATTTAGTGGATCCCCCAAAACTGCGACAACAAACCCAGCTTGTTGCTGCCGAGCTGCAGGCTGGGTTTGCACGCAGACGTTAAGTTTATCAAGCGTTGCTGCTCCTTCTCTCTTCAATGAGTGCGATGGTCAGTGGTTAGGTGAGTCAGGGCCAAATCCAGCTCTGAGGTTACAAACTGGCTGACTCAGGGAAGTGCTGAGCTGTTAAGGACGACGGCGGGCAGGTCAGCAGCTACTGAGCTCTGAACTTCTCTCCTTGGAGCACCCAGAGAGTCTGTAAATTTGTGCCAAGCTTGAGTGAGAGCTGTAAGGCTGGCATTACCCAGATCATTCTTTTTTTAAAGTACAAATAAAGAGAGCAACATTTTATCTGAACACCTGAATGCTGTATTATGTCCTTTATAGCCAGCCCCAGGGTGCCAGGAGCTGTGGGCTGCTCTGCAAGGCTTTCTGTGCTCTGAAGCAAGAAGAAATAACCATCCTTGTGGAGAAGCACAAATGCGTTTTGGCTCAGGATGGAGGGGAAACCGGGTGGGAATGGAGGGGGGGGGGTGTTGGTTGAGCACTGCTCTTCTCCACTCTAACGTGTCAGCGTTGCGTGACGGCTGTCTGCAACGGCAACAGCAAACTGCCAGACCCCGATGAGATTCATCCCTGTTGAAGCCAAGGGGAGCTGAACCAGAAAAAAACACCAGGCAAAGGCGATGTTTGCTGAAAGCCTCACCGCCAGCCTTGCTGGGACCCGGGGCAGGGGCTTGCTCAAGAGGAGCTCGCCACGGGTCAGCAACCAGAGCTGAAAGGGTATTTTGCAAGTGTGTCTCTGCCTCTGCTTTTGAACTTCTTCCAGGGTTTGCAGCATTTAATGGCAGGAGACGCTACTGCGGCATTAGCCCAGAGCAGCAACGCAGCGTTAGCAAATGGCTTCTGTCAAAGTTTCCATCGCAGGGAGCTGCGGAGCCGCGTGCCGGCGCGGCCACCCTCGGTCCGCGCGAACCACGAGGGCTGTGGGGTTATTCTGCCAAATCCCTTCTGTGCGTGAAAGTACTTCTTCCTGGGAAAGCTGTAATTTCAGTGCCAAAAATCCATAAACTTGTCAAAAAGTTGACTATTTAATGCCCCCCCTTCAGAGGAAATCCTGCTGAGCCTCTGGTTCACCTTTCCCTGAAACGTGGCGCCTCAGTGCATCAAGTCGGTGGTAACTTGGGGTTGATGGTCTCCGTGTTGTGCCCCTGCTCTGTTGCACAATAAAATCTCCCGGAGCGGCTCCTTCTGCAGAGGCAGCACAAGCCCCATCGGACACCGGGAACTGAGCAAGATGCAACGTGGGCTTGGCAAGACCCTGAAGTTTCCCCCATCTGCAGCACGGAGGGGACCCAGGAGCCCACACCAGCAGCCGCAGGGCCAGAAGCTGATGAAATTACCCGATGCAAACGAGACCCGAGTGAGTGGGGCCTTTGCTGTCAGCCCTTGGCTTGAAAGTCCTTTTAGCAGCAAGGCAGCATCTGAGTGCAAGCAATTTATCAGGAGCGAGTGGATACTACTTATGACAGAGGGAGTCTTAATATTGCATTACTTCATTTATTTAGCACCTCTCCTCTAATGCCCAGGGGAAGGATAATGGGAAGGAGTGTTGGGGGTTGCTGGGAGTCGGTGGCTATTTTTCTTCCCTGCTAAAAGCAAACATCTCCAGCTGGTTCTTGGCTCAACGAAGAAATATTGGCTTTACAAAAAGAAGGGATGTCAAGTCATTAAAAGCTGCAGGAAGAGGAAGTCTTCAGAGATGGGAGTCGAAAAGGGGCCAGAGAGCTGGAGCCAGATGTAGGAAGCGCAGGCAGATCGGAGCCAGTTGTGCAGTGAACGTGCAAGGAGAAGGTAATTAGTGACTGACCAAGTGCTGGTTAATTTACTGCCACCAGCCTTTCACGCCGGACACACAGTTAGTCCCTTCTTTGCTGGGCTTTGCTTTGCTTTGCTGAGCAGCAGCGACTGCTTCTCTTTCCCAGCTCCGCAGCAGCTCCCAGCGTGGCAGCTCTCTTGGCCAGCAGAGCCAGAGGGACCCTCCGCTCTGCCCAGAAAGCGGATTAGCCCTTTGCTATCGGGGCCACGTGCCGCCGGCAGCCGGTGCTGGCCTCCAGCCAGGCGCCTCGGAGCAGGGACCCGGAGCCCAGGGCTCTCCATCTCACCCAGCACCCGCCTGGCACTGCTCACCTTTGGCAGCGCCAAGCATCTCCCGGGGCATTAACCTGCTGGAAAGCTGTCGGCCTTGGCTGTGAGCAGAGATGCAGCTTTGCAATTGAGTGCTCGTTCCTTATTCCCCGTGGCGCGGTCGGGCGGGCTCTTCGGAAGCTGTTGGGAGTCGCAGGAGCCGGGTGGTGCCAGCAAACCCAGCGTGGGAGCGTTGGGGAAAGCGGTGCCGGCTGTGCTTGCAGGCAGGGACCGTGCCACCTTCCAGCCCTCCTCTTCGCTTTTCCTTCCAGGAGCCAGGCGTGATTATCACCAACGTCACTTCTCCCACGTCAGGGCCACGGGGTCGCTCCTCTCCCTGTAACAGAGAATATCAGGAGAGGCAGGTTGTGAAACATCAACCCCATCAAGTTTTGGCTCGAAAATCCCTGCTGACTCCTGTGATTTATCACTCACCCAGCTGCTCCTTGCAGCTTGGAAGAGATAAGCAAGGGGGAAAAAGTACGGATTTAAAAATCTTGGCTTTAAAGCCCAGAGTCTCAGGCCAAGACTCCTGTCCTGGCCGAGGTAACAGGGTAGGAACAACGTTACTGGTCACGGCTGAAAGAAAACAGCCACCCACTTCAGGCTGAGGTATGAGAGGGTAATTCTCCTGCCTTCTCTTCCCTGACATGTCTTTTGAACCATGATGGGAGAACACCAGTATTTAGATACCAAACCCCCTGCTGCCTTCCTTGGCTTTCAATTTATTGCCCAGGCACCGTTTGCCCCAAACTTTTGCCATTGTAGTTTCAGGCGAACAGAAGCAAACACGTGCCTGGGGCTACACCGAGCTATCATCTCTCCAGGCAGACAGGGTGATGCCCAGGGAATTTTTCTTCCCTTCCTTTCAAATCGGCTACTCCGCAAACTCTGCTCCAGATCACTCCCTTTCTCCTGCCAAGGGTTTTTTTCACCTTTCCAGCCATTGCTGTCAGCAATTTCTTACCCAGAAGGAGCTCCAGCCTCCATGCAAGAGTTTTCCCGACACGCTGCAAACCACAGCAGCGGTTCCTGTCTCGGCTGTTAATAATCCCATGGATGGTAACACCACTCCAGGCAAAGTTTTTTGCTTAAAAGCCTCGGTGATGATTCTTTGCAGGGAGTTATTTGGCTTGTACCTTTGTGTTTCTATCTCCCTACCCAAATCTTGCCATAACAGCCCCCCAACTTGTTGCTTGTCAGGTCTTGTTTTAGCTACAACTCTCCTCCTTTCCCTGCTTGGCGGCATGAATTTTAATGTGACATCCCAGCACCAGGCCTGTCACTTGGCTATTGCCTGTATCACACGCTCATACGTATCAGCCCCGGGTCTAATTAATGTAATAAAATGTGTAAAAGTACTAAATCTCCTCAGATGTGGCAATTTTATCACTTCTATATACTGTCACAGCACAAGTAAAACTGACAGTAAAGAATAAAACAGTTATGTCTCTGGCATTTTTTATGACTTTTAATATGCTACCTTTTTTGTTACTGGAAATTTAAATTATAATGGTATGCTTCACTTTAAAAAAAAAAAAAAAAAAAAAAAAAAACTGATCACTTCTCTCCTAGAGTCACATCACATGCCTTTCAAAGACAGTCCCAGAGGTGCAGGATTTTAATAGAATTTTTTTTTTTTACCTTTTTTGCAAATAAACAACTGTGTACACAGCGCTTTCTCCAGCCGTATGCTGCCTACAGAAAGATCTAAACCTAATAACTGCCAGCATACTTCATCACCCAGAGAGGGAGGGGTTCAGGCTTGCTCTTGCAATCCTTACTTCCTACGGGGCTTTCTCACCTGAGCCTGTGCCTCCTGGTTATCCCATGTGAAACCAGAGAATTTCCTTCGAGTTCAGCTGATGTAAATTCTGTCTTGAATCAGGGGAAAGTAGGAGGGAAGGGGAAAGGGAAACCCACAGAGCCCACAGCATCAGGAACTTGCTTGTTAGATTACAAGCTCGAGTCAGCTTTATTTATACTTTATCCTTTCAAAATTCCTAGTTGTCATCCCCAGAAAACAACTTCAGCCACTGCTCGATGTTTAAAAAGCGATTGGTAGGAAAATACCCAGACATTTTTTTCAGCCACCACCCACCCCTATATCTGATCCTCTTCGGTGACTTGTGGTCTGAAGAGGTTCTAGCTTTCCACTCTTGAAAAATTCCTTCACCTTAATCATGAAAAAAGCCCTGCCGATACACAAGCACAGAGCTGTCAAATGTAGGAAACAAACATACTGGAAGAAATAGACTTTTTTTTTTTTTTTCCTCCAATCTCAATTATAGGAATCATATGCGTCATCTGGATCAATAGTAGGATGAAATTGCTCAGCCAGAAAGATTTTATATATAAAAGAGCAGCAGCCGATAGCCTTCCTCTAAGCTCATGTATTATTATGTTATAACAGAAATTATGGTAGTAAACCATGTTTACAGGCTCTCTTAGAAAGCTCAGGTTAAGAACAAAAGCTTAATAAATGTACTTGTACATAGTAACAAGATCTTAAACCAAGGCTGTCTGTATCTGAGATCTTATCACGTTCCGTAATAGCAAAGATTTGCTTTTTAAAAGCCCTTTGTTTCCCATCGCAGTTTGGTACATTCCTGGGCCATCATTTCCTGCATTTTCCCCCAGAGGTGGCTACAATTCAAGGAGGATGTATTTGCAGAGCAGAACATGCAAATTACAGTGGAACAAGGCAATCTTTAAAAATATAAAATATTACTAATCACTTAACCTTTGTAGAATAAGTGCTGATGTGCAGACAAGTGCTTGTGGTTCACCGAGGCCAGCCTAAAGTAAAAATATTAAAACCCAAGAAAATGTGTTGGAGTTCTCTGGCTGATTGGATTTGTTTGGAAGGAAGGGTCAGGGAAGCTCCACATCCATGGAAAAAGAGGGGAGGGGTTCCAAGGAGAGAACTTGGAGGTTTTTGACTCTGGCTGTCATCAGGGGTGATGGAGGCAAACGCTATTACAGGAACCAGGTGTATCGTCTGTCGGGGACTTTCAGATCAAGTTGTTTTCACATGCGAGTTTATAAAAAGTCAGAGTGAGAGAAGGTGGGTGGTTAAAGAGGACTGAGAATGATGCAAAAAATCTGTCGGACCTGCAGATCCGGCTCGCATTTGAAAATCACCTTCTTTATGGCTCCGGTGAAGTCACCTTTTAATAAAGAGTCTATAACAGAAACCTGTAATTTTGTGGTTGATGCATGAGCCAGAAGACAATCCAGTTCACTCTTGCATAGCATTATTAAAGCCATGGGTCCAGCTGGAGTCAGAAATATTTACTCTGTGTTGAGCACACAAGATCATACAGAAATGCTGGGCACTGACCTTTTGATACGAGGCCGCGAGTTAAAGCCGCTGTTCCCGGCCTCACCTCCCTCCCAGCTGCGCAGCATCAGGTCTAGCAGGAAGGTTTCCCTAATCCGCAGGTGGAGCTCTTTGACTCACAGTTTCCCTGAACCCACCTTCTTGCCTCTTGGAGTAATTAAATAAATCCCAGAAGCCCCAGCCCCAGGTAATTGGGAGTATTTGTCATCCAGTGGCACGTCTGTGGGCAGAGAGATGTGGCTGTGCTGCTCTGCTTGGGATTTGCTTCTTAAATTGGGTTGGATTTGATCCTCGACATTTGTGTTTGAGACTTTGGTGCATCCATAAGTGTTTTGGGGCTGGGCAGTGGGTCAGAGCTAATCAGCAAAATGTGATGGGTTATGTCTGGAAAAAGTCAGTGCTGGGAGGGCAAGACCTTTGCTTTTAAGGGTGACAAGAAGGTGGACCTTGTTTTTTCGTGTTGGTTCAAACGCTGTGAGCCAGCAGGTGGCTGGTGTTGTATGAGTCAAGACTAAATTCTGGGGGAAGACTGTCAGTATCTGGATTACTTGCTCCTTTGTGGTCTCCCGTCTGTGTCTAGCTGACCTGACTCAAACCTGGAATGTGATGAGAGAATGGGAAAAGCTTCTGGTGAAGTTATTGAAGTGCTTCAGACAGGTATGAGCACACAAGTCATTTTACAACCACGACAGGAGAAACTTGGCTAGCATGCTGGTTGTATTTCATAGGTGCTTCCCCCCTGCCCTTGATGCTTATGTGCCTTTCCAGTTCTGCTTTTTATGTCTTCAAAACGAGAACGCGATCTCTTGGGGCTGGGGTAAGCCAGAGCCAGCACAGGCTGGAGCAGATCATCTCAGTTACGAGTGTTCCCTCGGCTCGTTAACCAGATTGCATAAGGAGGTGCAACACCGCTGAGCTCAAAATTACAGCTCTTTATTTCCTACCTGACGCAGCAGCAGCAGATGAGAGAGACAGCTGCAAACAAGTTTAAAAGTATTGCTACCTCAGAGCAAAATTCAGGAGATAAGGTGTTTGGGTTTCATCTGGCTAACCAAAAGCCTGGGGGGAGCTCGGGATGCTGCTGCCCGTGAGTGCCACGGCCGCGTGATACCGGCTCCGCGCTGGCCCGGAGCCCTGCGGCGCTTCTGAGGGCGCCCACCCGTGCGTTCTGCAACAAGCTGTGATTTATGGGATGCCTGTGGAAGGGCTGGTCGCTTTGTGATAACAAAGGAGACTCTGTGAGGTGACTTCTCTGAGAGCAGGGAACAGCCTCTTCCACCCTGGAGATCCCTTGTATGTCCTCACGGCACCCCTGCAGCCTGGCTGGCAGCATGATGCCACTTGTCATCCCCTCTCCGATCCCTCAGCAGCAGATCTGGGTCTGATGGCTGCGAGTTGATCTCCTCATTTCACTGGGAGGGAGTGCAGGTGTGGTCCTGCCCCTGTATTGCCAACACTTCTCCCCTTACGCTGCTCCTGCCAGCTTCGGTGAAATGTCGTTGAATCAGTCTCTTCCCAGTGATTAACTCGCTCTCAAACCCTCGGTATGAACCACCTGCTGGGCCAGGAGTGATGGAGCTGGGAGATGTGGCCAGAACCTGGGAAACGATCATTCTGGAGCAAGGTGAGCCTAATCCTAACCTGCCTCTTGCTGCGGCCGCAACGTTCAAAGCAGGGAGAGTTAAAGCCTCCTTTAAATGCTGGCTACCCCGATGCGCTCGGGCTTTATCTGGTTTAGGACCCACTAAGGCTGTTTCAGGAAGGTGCTGAAGTGCTAACATAATGCAATATCTGGAAAGGTGGTTTCTGGCTGTGTGGTGAGAATAGTGCAATAGATTGCAAAGCCGGGGGAAACCATTATCGGCATCTAGTCTGATTTTTATACAGAAACACATGGTTCAAAGATGTCAGTAACATCTGTGCTGAACTCCAAACTTCCACATGAGTTACCAGATCTCTTTAAAACCATGCACAGTCTTCAATTATTTTTTTTTTTTTAAAAAAAAAAAAAAGACAAGAACTCCCTATATCTGAAAGACCTTTCCAGCCCTGATACAATACTGTATTCCCTCTCCTCGAAAGTTTGATCCACCAGGTGTGAAAGTCCTTTCAAAGAGCAAGAAGGTGGACAGCTAGCTCAAGGGGCGAGCCCTTTCCGTGTGAAGCGGAGTTCTGCAGTCAACCTTTCCTGGATTATTCCTCCTGTCTCCAGGACAGCTCTCACAACGGCTATTGGAGGGCTCAAGTTCCTCCTCTCTTACCCTCAGAGCTTCTGATGCCAGTGCTGGGAGGATTTTCTAGGCTGAAATGGGAAGAGCCCTGAGCAAGTGGAGGGAGGAAAAGGGGAAAAGGCTTTGGAAGCTGGCCATTAACAAAGCATTAAAGGCTGAGTTTGCCTTTGGCAAGTACCCGCAGGCTTCCCCGGGTTCTGCAGGCTCCTTCCTGGCCCTGATTTGAGGTGATGCTGCTCCTCCAACCCCGCGGGTGAGGAGTCCCTGTGCACGGGGCGCACGTGTACGTGTGCCCTCCTCCGCGCCGCACAGCCCACGGGCTGCCCTTGAGGGCCGTCGTGGACTCAGTGGCTCATGTCAGAGCGATGGCTGGAAAAACCACCTGACAAATTGAAGCAGACTCGAAGCAACAACCTTCCAAGATCAGTGTAGGTGACACGGCTTTTCCCCTACCAACCAGCTGGAAAATGAGCAATTGCAACCTCCCCACAGCGCCAGCTACTCCTACGAAGGCACCTGAAAGTACGTGGCCTCAGCACTGGCTGTGATTAACTCCGTCTCCCATACGGCGTTGAGAGTCGTGGACTTGTGTTCCAAGGAAGCTCAGCCTGTCCTGAGTGTCTCTGGCTTCAAAGAGCCACAAAACCTGGGAGGAGATGAGCAGGGTAAAGACTGTTGGCATTGCAGGTCCCTGCGAGAAACCCACCAGCCAGGCTAGAGGACACTTTGTCCCCACAGGTCACGCATTTCACGTCTTGGCCACAAAATCTTTGGGGTTTCTTTCCTTTCTGAAGCCAGGACTGGAGGACACTGCCCTAAAACATTTCTTTCCTTACCTCTTCCTTCGCCCATAAGTACTTGATTTCCCCCCTCCCTTGCACTTCTTATACCTGGCAGGTATTTTAATAACCCCATATTTGTTATTTTCTCCAGTTCTCATTCTCTATTTTACAGCCTGGCCACCTGGTCAGAGCCTTTCTCATCTGTATGCAGCGTGCATGCCTGGTGCAGCCCATAGGAGACCTGTATTTAAAAATGCGTGCTAATATACAACAGCTTGAGGCACAGAAATACAACTGCTTTTTTTTTTCCCCCTCTTTTGGGCACTGGCTGCAGTGTGAGCACGCTCGCTCACACAGACGTATCTGTTGAGAGAGGGAGAAAGCACCAACCTATACAAGCTTCATTAGAGTCTTTGAAGAGGATCTGTTTAGCCTAGATGAGGATCCAAGGAAGATTTTTCTTGATCTTTTGTGTGGATTAGGCATTGCCCTATGGGCAAGTTTAAGGTAGGAAAAGGGAAGGCAAACGTCTCCTGAAATATAATTGGATCTATGGGACCAAGTAGGAGATTTGTCGTTCCATGGGATCTCTTGGATAACAGATGGAGAAGAATGGGATGGTGAGTCTGGGCTGGTACCACCCAAAGACATCAGGTAAGAAGAATTTTCCTGTTTCATAGGGCTTCAGCACCGTAAAATTCTTTTATTTTGTACTGACCCAGGAAAAATGGAAAGGCAACCGAAGAGGACATTTCTGAAGTCAGCAGCAGCCTGGAGGATCAAACCCCGCTCTCTCCCCCCCAGCACACAGCAGGGTCCTTCCTACGGCACAGGCTTTGCTGGCACACTTCCACCAGTAAAGCCCCATAGTCAGGAAGTGGCTGATACTGGGAAAGGGAGCTCCTCTGTCAGTGGAGCGCGGTTGCCCCAGCTCTGATGCGGGATGATGAGGCATCCACAAGCCGTGTCTGTCGGGGCTGCGTTTTGCTTTGCGTATGCCAGGAGTTCGATGGGACAGCTCTTTCCACTTACACCAGCAAAAATGTTGACAGTTTGGTGCAGACCTCCCCAGGCTCCCGGATAAATATAGTGTAGACAGTGATTCACTGAGCAGTGTTAGGAGTGACCTGTTTCTCAGGTTGGGACAGATGAACCTCACCCTGAAGGTGACAAAAATTATTCTGGGTTACGCTGAGTCCTCTCCGTCTTGCAGTGTTTACCGTGGTGCAGGGTGCAGCAGAAAGCAAGCAAGTGTCTGAGGTGGATTTGGTCTTACAGGGAGATATTGGCACTCAGGGGAAAAGTCAATTTTTAAAAAAAGAGCGACAATCCTGCCTTTAGGGGAAGAAAAAAAAAAAAACAAACCTGCAAAATAGGACTGTAACACCAGCATGTCCACAAATTGCAGATTCTTCTTCTTTTATGGCTTTATCTTACGACTTGCCATGATCATTTAAAATCTTAACTCATATTTCTTGTCTGGATACTAATGATCTGACACAGGAACTCCCACTCTGGAAACGTCAACTCCACAGTGTCTATTTTCCTGTATTGGTTAATGTCTGGATAGGGAAAAGGGTAATTCTATAATTTGGCAAAGCAATGCATAGCAAAGCGCTTCAACAACTTTTACTCCTCTCTACAGGGAATAGAAATATATTTAGCTGCTGGAACATCTGCCCCATTAACCTTATCTTTTCTTTTTTCTTTTTTTTTTTTTTTTTCCTCCTTCTACGCACTATTGACCTCTCTGAAAGAGGTTTAAATTCTGCTTACCTTGAAAGTCTCTGGGGAGGGACTTCACCTGCCAGGCACCAGGATCCATGCAAAACACATGAGGCATTTATCCCAATCAATAACCTGGCAGCTTCAGATCACTACAGCAGGAGGCTGGTAACATCTGAGTAGTACCAATAAAATACTCCAGAACCTGTGTATTAATCTTAATATAATTGCCCAAAGGGCATCTACTGACCTACTTTACCCTCCAGCGTAAGTTACTGTACAGTTGACAAATGATTTTAACAGAACCTTAGTGGTCACCTGAGGATGGCCAATATATAGTGCTATAAGCTGGAATTTTCATTGCAGCACATAGTTTAACTGACTTTTAACTCTTTGGAAGTGCTTCTTTTTCCCTATAATGGAAATATTTATGTTATCCCATTCAAATGCTCCAAGGTGTCTTTATTTCTCTTGGCCTGACTCATAATGGCCTAGTTCAAAAGCATTAAAGTTTAAGGGAAATGAGCTTGGCACCAAGGGAAGTAGGAAAATATTTTTTTCCTCTCTAAGATGGATCTGTTTGCCTTAGGAAGGTGCTTGCTCTGTAATGGCGCAGGCTTTTCATTTACCAAGTGCAGGGGAGTGTCTCTGCAGCAGATTCAGGGTCTCTACATCACTTTAGGAGCGCAGGAAAATAATCGAGAGGGGTTGAAGGTTTGATCCAATGAGTTTATCGAGGATTTCCTCAACAGTGTCAGATGAAATCCAACCGAAAGGCAGCAGTGTTGGACAGTAACTTATCCTATCTGTAGACAAATGGCCAGAGGGCCTCCATGGCTCATGGAGTTATCACTTGCAATTAAGTCTAATAATTCTAGTTAATAATCTGACCCAAAGGTTTCTTATAGTGTTATCACTTGCTGAAAAAAAATCCACAAGACTGCTTGTCCTTTAACAGCTATTTTGATAAGATTCTTTGCAGCCTCCATAAACTGGTGGGTTTTAGTCTTGTGGTCTCCTAAAAGCAAATGTCCTGTGTGTAGATTTCCATATGGTTTATAGGAACTTGGGTTTTTTCCCCAATATTTTTTTATAAGATTGCTGCAGAGCGGTGTATTAACCCCAAGGGTCTGCTAACCACACGTTGGAGATCGCTGCCCTAAATTATTGGAGCACTTATCTGTTAGCCCAGAAGAATTCACATACTAATCCTCATCTAAAACTATCCCCTCTGGGCACGATCCTCCTCAGACTCAGCACCAGAGACGAAAAACTGCTGAAGCCCTGCTGAAACCACTAACCCCGTGGCATAATTATTAACAGAAGTGACAGTTCAGGCAGCGGGTCCAAAGCAGACCGTTGCTTGTGGGGCTGACATAAAACCGTAAGAGCTCTGGAGGCAGGTAATGAAAATGTATGACCGTGTTTCATCTTTGGCCAAAACACAGAGCAGAAGCAAAAGAATTTTTTTTTTTTTTCCCCTAGTCTGTGGACAATGAATAGGATGAACAGAAAGGCTTTTCCTCCCATGCTCCCACATGATGATTAATCTTCCCAGCATTTGAAGATGTTGGTCATTATTTCCTGGCTTGCCTTGAAATCCACTCTTATAAAGCAGCAGCAGGAGGATATATTTATATGATGATAGAAGATTTTTGTGAAATATGCATTTATTTCAACGTTCTCAGAGCAAACCTAACCCAACCCTTCAAGGAGAGCAGAGATTATCACATCTGGGGGAAAGCAGAGACTGCTGCAGACACATGAGGACGTCTCTGGATTCAGGACCGACAATGGGCTGCACAGATGGCTGTCAAATAAATGAAAACTCACCCTTTGGGAGATTATCTCCCTTTAACGACTATGCCAGTTTTGAGTGACTACTAAGAAGCCTGGCAGTTTCTGAAGGCATCGTTCCGGTTGGCTCCGTCTCTGGCTGGAAAATTCCTGGGTTTTGTAAAATAGGGTCCCCTGGCACATTTTTTTGAGCTGTGCTCAGTCCCCACCAACGTAAAATGAGATTGTCACCTCCTGGTTTCTTTCCCAACAGGTCAGGTGACTGCAGACTTGTTAGGAAACTTTGAACAGCCAGATTTTACCTGAAAAGGAGGAAAGATCTTCCTGCTCAAAACAACTTGAAATAAAGAACTGCTACAGACAGAGGGTAATTCATTCCCCAGGATGCCATCGGGACCACCACATCTTATACAAACTGCTTTTTGACTTGACTTCAGATACTTTTTTGACCCAAACCAAATATTTAAGCTTGGTTTAAGATTCTTGGGTTTTCTTAATGCTTTTGTTCGTTGAAAACTGATTTTTGTTTTGCTTTTCTTAGACGAAACTACCAGCAAAGTTCATCGCTGATTTTTCTGCAGTTCTGATTAGCCTGAATTGCATTTTCTGACAAGTCAACTCTTTTTCTGAAAATTATTCTTAGACGTTTTCCACTTGGGATCTCATTTCTGAAGCCATCTAAAATAGAATGTTGCTCCACATTCACAACAGCAAATTCATTACATTCTTGTGGCCCTTATCTTACTTAAGTAGGGGAAAATGGAATACAGTAATTCTGATGATGCCGATTTTAATGAAGAAAAGCTCGTGCAGCCTTGCTGTATTAGTCACCTGGTGTTACAAGAATGTAATAAACTAGAACTGTTTCTGATTTTTCCTCTGTGCACCTCATGCTATGTTTCTGCTTTTTGTGCTATTTTTCTTCTTGTTTTGTATTTTCCCTGGCACTGAAGAGGTAAGATTGTTGAGACGTAGACCTTTACCATAATTAAGAAAGACTCCTCCTCTTGTGAAAGCTCATTCCTACCCAGTTCCAGTTTAAGAGACATAGGATGGACTGTTATCTCAGATGTGAATGGCTTTTTTCCCTTTTTCTTAGAAAACCTGAGGTGGTGGTGGGTTTTACATTGTACGAATGTCTCTCCCCTGCTAGCAGAGAACTGCCATTTGAATTCGCAGCAAGGCTTCCGTGCATCCCTGAATGGGAGTCTTAATTCAGATAATTAATATCACGTATGTAGGAGTGTGGAGTTAAAAGCAAAGCAGCCAAGCCTGCAGATTGGTGCATGATGATGCGTCCCAATTCAGAGGTTGGGGGGCTAGATATGCTGTTTTCTGTGGGATGGATTTGGCTGGAGCTGCTACAACAATTACAACAGCTTCACAGCCAGGGTGAGGGAGCTGCCTTCTCTGCATCAGCCATTCACTCTTGGCTGGTAAAGAGATGAGGGGGCTTGGTAGCCCCTTGCTTTACAGGTTTAGCACGTGAAAATTATCACATGAAAACCGTATGCCTGCAAGGCACAAACTGAATGAAATCAGGGCAAAATCTACTACTAGTTTATCTGTTCTTATAACTTACAGCCTGCAAACCTCTTCCTTGGCAGCACGAGATGGTCAATAGATGCTGATGGGATCATTTGGAGGAGGGAGGAGGCTGCTCCAAAGAGCCATACCTTAAACATGTCTTTATACACCTTTATTACCCTCTTTATACATTAATTTTCTCGCACCATGTGTAGATTGGTACTCCAGGCTATGGCTGGAGGGAACTTACTCTGTTGGCTCAAGTCATCTGGTCTATATATCCACTCTGTCTAGGTGACATTGCCATGGTAACATCATTATTACAATTTAGCCTTTCAGGTGTTTTATTAGAACACCTCCTACCAAAACAATGCCAGTAATCCATCAGCACATGGTCTAATCTAACAAGCCATCATGCTTTCCACGCTTTGTTCCTTAAGTAACGCAAGGCAACAGCACACTCTCCTAGGTTAAAACACACTGTGAAACCCCAATCCACTTCCACGTAGCAGATAACAAAGTTCCTAATTATCTAGGCTTCTCAGGAGCCTCGTGTCCTCTGCTTGTATTTCTAAAACCTTAAAATAATCAATATCAGACGGATTTCTTCTGTCCTGAGTCATTACAGGCCATCAGGGATTGTTTTGCTCATTCTCACTGCGTGTAGATGAGCCCTACTTGGAGAAAGTTTAGGGCTGTTGTTTGCATAATGTATCAGCCAGTTTAAATGGATGGATCTCCCCTTATCTGATCGCAAGCAGATAAAATGAGGGTAGTCGCAGTGGGCTTGACAGCCTACACACGTCTAAGCCTTTAAATAGACATTACTAGACCTGGGTGCTCGCAGGTGAGGAAAAGCAGCTTGGGGGCTGCGTGGAGGGGGAGGATGGCTCAGTAGCTTCGTCCTCCCCGCAACGTCCCCGCTGGGCCACGCGTGAGTGAGAGCCCAGGGTGGGAAAAGCCAGCAGCTATCCCACACAGCATGAGCCCTCCGTTCCCAGCGGGGCACTAGGCAGCTCCTAAGATCAGGCTTCAGAAAGCTGAGCAACAAATTAGGCTCCACACCACGGTAAAGTGTCAGAAATCTTTTAACTACCTGCCGAAAGATGGCAACTTGTTCTGTCAAGTGCCGTGCTTGTTCTTCTAGAGGTAAAGGATTCCTTCCTCTTTAAAGCTGGCAATTTCACCAGGTTTTGTTGTCACTATCTATACTTTGTAGTAGCTATCAACAAAGTTTAGGTGTCTGGTTTACATGCTGAGGCTGCCCTGTTTTAAGGATGCATTTAAATGTACTATCCCTTTCCACTTCAATGAAGCAAGGATGGGTGGTTGAGTTGGTTTTCTTTCTTTTTTTCTTTTTTTTTTTTTTTTTTTTTTTGCAAAACCAACTATGTTGACTCAAACTGTCTGCCAGTAATACAGAGACTTTCTTCCATCTGCCTGCTTTATCCTTCCATTGCTGTGATGCCTAAAAATCACAGGTTTGAGTGGTTCTGAGAGTCAGAGAGGGCTTTTTGGCTAAGGGCTGGAGTGCTATTCCAGCACAAGAGAGACATCCCACCACTCCTGCAGCCAGAATGGGAGCATTTTCTACAGTGAGAGGGGGAAAAAAAAAATCAAGCTTACTTTAACAGATAGGCTGGAGGCTTGAGCATAATTATCTTGCCAAACTCTTTTGCCTTGAGTATTATCTATCACTCTGTAGTTTTGTTCCTCACAGAAAGGTACATATTAAATTCTGTTTTTCTTCTGGCCATGAAAAAAAAAGTAATTTTCTCAAAATTATTTCTTCCAGTCCTGCTAAAAACAAGAATCATAATGCAGCAGGACCCCCATCCTTCTAGTAATTACACTCTGCCTCCTAACTCCTTCAACACCCATTTCTCAATTTATTTGGCTTATGTCTGGAACTGCAGTCATACACAGAGACTGGGCTCTCCGTCTTATTATTACACAGACTAAATTGTTTTAAAAATGTAATTAAACATTTACCTTGAAGACAATGGTTTGTCTTCTTTAAGAAGAAGGATATCTTAATTTAACCTAATTTAGAAAACCCTTAATTTCTAAGCATTTACCTTCAAGACAATGTTATGCTAAACACAAAGCAAAACAAAAAGATTTCTTAATTTAACCTAATTAAAATATAAGCCTCCAACTTTTATATCACTGCTGTATAAAATGAAGAGCTAGGCATAGCCTTTTGGTTTGTTCAGAACTGTCTATTTTATTATCCCCCTGGTTTGTTCTCAGCTGTCGATTTTATTATCTCCCTTGATGCCCCCAAATCCTCTCAGCCAGCAGAGCTATCTAACCTGCTCGGTCCTGGGGCCATCTATAAGGAGATCAAGGGACCACCACTGCAATAGCGAAGGTTTTTGGTTTGTTGGGGGTTTGATTGGTTTTGGGGTGTTTTTTCTGAGGCTCAGACGAAATTCAGCCTGCTGCTCGAGGTCTCCCCAGGGAAGAGGAGATCTGAGGAGGGTGAAGGATTATTTCCATTCAGTCTGAGGCCGAGGCAGGGTGTTAGGTAGTGGAAGAAGGGGTAATGGAAGCCCGTGGAGCCATGGACTCTTGCTGGTGCTGGTCCTTGGGGGACTGCTGATGAATGCACAAGGCACGACAGCAGTAAAAGCTCTCCCAACTGCATTAGTGCTCAAAATAATGTAACCAGCAGCTGGCTTTCAGGTTTCTCCCCCTTCTCCCGAGCTGCCCTGCGAAGGCGTGCAAAGAAGCAAAACCAAATCATCCTTTGCAAGCAGCTCCCCTGGGCTCCAAGAAGCCTGTGGAGCATCTGCTGTGCTCAGCGAGGCTCCTGTGCGACCTGCCAAAACGGAGCAGCCAAATCTACTCCCCTGTCCCTCGTGGTGCAGCTACGGGGCAGGGAAGGGAGAGCAGCTGTGCAGAGCGCTCCTCGAGCAGCTGCTCCGGAGGAAACCGTACGTGGTGGCTGAGGGATGGTGCCCACATCTTCCTCTTGCTCAGGCTGAACTGGTCCTGCCTACAAACCTCAGGGGATGGTTCAGAGGACACATTTCAAAATGAAATAATCAAGATGCAAATTTGCCTCTGAGGGTGGCTGCGTTCAAGGTCCACTGGGCAGCCACCGGGCAGCTAAAAGCACAAGGCTTACTTTTTGGTTTTATTTTGACTGGATGAAACCCTGCAGCAGTTGTGGAGGTGTAAGGAAGGGTAAGGCAGGATGATCACTGACCTTGGGCATAGCTGGGTCTGTAACAGTTCCTGAATTCTGCTCCCAGAGCTGCTCTGCCACCTGCTTTATATTACTTAAAGCACTTTTCATAGGAAAATGACAATATAACGGATTCTCGGCTGAACAGTTCAAAATGTGAAGCCCTGCAGTGTGCATCCGCTAGACCCAGCAATCAGATCAGGTATTTCTTTCCTGCAGTGTTAGTTGTTTATGAAGAAGGAGCACACTGAGTGCAGGAAGATGCAAACAGCAGATGATTTCTTTCCTTGCAGCTCCAACTCCTTTCCAGCCTACAAAATGTTCTCTTTTAGCTTTTCCAAGTTTAGTCACATCAGTACTTCGGTGGCTGCAGTTTACCCTTTCCTGTAAGCGGCCTCCTCTATCTCACACACACAGCACCCAAAAAGCCACATCTGGTGACCTCCTCCACCCGCCCAGCTCTGTTGCTGAGCCATTTCAGATGCCTTCAGTTTTGGGCGGTGCCTTTTTTTCCTCTTCCCGTTGCTCATTCTGCAGATTTGGGGGGTTTTCCCCCGGCATACATGAGCAGAAACGCTTTGGTTCACCAGTTTCACCTCTGATACAGTATTACCTCCCAGGGTGACTCAGATTTGGTGAGCGCTCGCATGGTGCGCCGAAGGCCAAGGTGGGTGATGAGGATTGCAGTACTTTGGTTTCAGACGTGCTTCACAGCGGTTGACTGAGTTCATCAGCCCCAGAAAGGGCGGGTTTGGGTGTAGAAAGGCGGTTCCCGAGCCATGTCGGAGGTTCCCACTCCCCTCCTCGTGTCAGGCAGCGCCTGGCAGGCCCTCCGGGCCAAACCCCCCCGAGCACAAAGTCCCTCCCGGGTGCTTCGGCCCTCCGGCACACGCCGGACGGGCTTTGGGGGCTGCGCGGGAAGTCCCGGC